>NW_024868610.1:48632-70101 GCF_013358625.1 Macadamia integrifolia | reverse complement strand
CACCTTCAAAATATCGACCTTCCCATACCTGACAAATTGCTTCACTTCCTCCTCTTTCCATCCGAATAAGTCCTAAATTTTCTCTAAGCAATCTTTCTTCAAAGATGGTTGGAGCAAATACCTTTGGGTGGAGATAACATACAAACCCAGAATTCTTTGAGAGTTGGGAAAATCTTTACTAATCCAAATTGAAATACATGCAGATTGGCAACCCAGTGTTGAGGCACCTACCGTAGTAATTGGTGATGTAGCTTCATACATCCAATCCGGCCGAGAAATGACACATTCATAGATTCCAACAATCCTAGCATCCTCATGTTTATGTCTAAGGTCCTTTTCCTCAATGTCTCACCCAACGAGCCCATGAGTTTTCCTGAAACCAACACAAACAAGAGATATGATGATTTATCAAAGCATTACTCATTAGCTAATAACTCAAACAAGCCTTTCCCATTGTTGCATCAAGATCTTTTTTTTTACTGATCAAGGGTGGGGAATAAATTGGCCTTGATAAACTGGTACCGAGTGATAATTTTCTTTTAGGGGGTGGAATCCTAGATAAGAGTTGACGGGTCATAGGTGAATGACAGATACCTAATGACCTTTTATGCCAAATAGCAATTCTTAGGGGATACAATCCTGGATAAGAAGTGATGGACCAATTGGTGGATGACAGATACCTAATGGCCTTTCATTCCAAATGGTAGTTCTTATGGGACACAAACTATGATGATATTTTAAGATACTTTGTTTATTAATTAAGGAACCAATTTATTGCCTTTAGATGGTTGAGACCGCACTTGCACATGTCAAGTTGCCTATGTATCCCTTGAAAGGAATCAGGTCTGACGTAGTTCAGGCTATTCACCCTATTAGACATAATATTTCTTTAGTTGATCCATGTTGACCAGTCCAGGTATTTCTTCGCCGTTGTGGTCTATGAGTTTCACAGCTTTCCCTGGTAGAATTTCTTTGATCATGAATGGGCCACTCCAATTGGGCCTAAATTTTTCTCTTGGGCCATAAATTGGGGCTCGTTGTTTTCGAAGAATAAGTTCGCCGGCCTCTATGTGGTGAGGCTTCACATTTTTATTAAAGGCCCTGGCCATTCTCAGTTGATACTTCTTCAGATTATCTATGGCTTTCATACGCCTTTCATCAAGAAAATTGAGCTCGTCATGTCTGGCCTTCACCCACTCTCCTTCAGGTAGCTGACTATCAAGGAGCACCCTTAGGGATGGTACCAGGATTTTCATGAGTAGAACTGCCTCAACCCCATATAGCAAAGAGAAAGGGGTTGCCCCCGTCGAGGATCGTACAAAAGTCTGATATGCCCACAAGGCAAGGGGTAACTTATCAGCCCAATCCTTGTGTGTTTCTGCCATTTTTTACAGGATGACTTTGATGTTCTTATTGGCTTCTTCTACTGCTCCCTTGGTCTACAGCTTGTAAATGGTAGAGTAATGTCTTCTATTACAGAACTTTACGCAGATTTTGTTGATCTTGCCCCAAAAATGAGATCCCTAATCTGATATCAATTCTTGAGGCACTCCATACCAGAAGATGATATTTTCTTGGATGAATTTGGCTACCTTAGCAAACGTGAGGACCGCATAGGACTGAGCTTCTACCCACTTGGTGAAATAATCAATGGCTACTAAGATAAACTTGTGACCATTGGATGCTTTGGGGTTGATCTTCCCAATGATGTCGATGCCCCAAATGGGGAATGGCCAAGGTGAACTGAGCGAATGCAGCTCTGTTGGTGGGATATGTATGATGTTATCAAATATCTGACACTTGTGGCATTTCTTGACAAAGTCCACACAATCTGCTTCCATTGTGTTCTAGTAGTATATCATCCTGAGGATCTTCTAAGATAACATCTTGGCATTCATATGGGTTCCACAAAGACCTTAATGAATTTCCTCCATGATGGTTGTAGCTTGTTCCTCATCTACACACAACAACTGTATTCCGTCGTAGGATCTCTTGTATAGCAGAACCTCCTGAAGAATAAACTGGGTGGCATATCTTCTCAGAAACTTCTTTTCTCTGTCAGTTGCTTCAACCAGGTACTTTCTTTCCCTAATAAAATCCACTATATGAGTGAACCAAGACCAATCATCCACAGTGAGAGAATTCACTGAATTCTGATAAATGGGTCTGCTTCTTTCTTCTACCAAGAATGGTCAGACCCTAGCCATAGGGTTGCATTCTACCATGGAAGCCAAGGTTGCAAGGGCATCAGTAAACCTATTGTTATCCCTCTAGAAGTATTCAAATGAGATCTTCTCAAAATGTTTAATCACTGCTTCTAAATGTTCTTGATATGGCTTCAGCTTTTCATCTCTGGTTTTCCACTTTCCTTGCGTCTGAGAAATGACAATAGATGAATCTCTATACATCTTAATCCTTTTAACCCAATGGTCAGGGCCTTTTCTAGTCCCAAAGCACAAGCTTCATATTCAACAATGTTATTGGTACAGGAGAAATCGAGGCAAAATGATAAATGCAAATAAATGCCATCAGGAGTAACAAGCAATATTCTTGCACTACATCCTTCTGATTGGCTACTCCATCAAAATATAACTACCATTCATTAACTGTGTCTTCTTTATCCATTGCGATAATTCCTTCATCAGGAAAGGCATCATCCAAGGATCAGCTATGGCCTGCCCTTTGATAGATTTTTGAGTAACATAAGTGATGTCGAATTCTAACAATAAAAGCAACCAATGGGCCATCCTTATAGTTAAGGCTGGTTTCTCGAAGAGATATTTGATAGGATCCATCCTTGAGATCAAGTGCACCGGATAAGAAACCATATAGTGTCGCAACCTTTTCACTGCCCAAATCAGTGCAACACAAGTTTTTTCCAAAGATGTGTACAACGTCTCATACTCCAAGAACTTGCTGAGATAATATATAGCATGTCCTGCACCTTTTGTCTCCTTCTTTGCTAGCAAAGAACCCATGGAGTATTCTCTGACAGACAGATACAACAGAAGCGGCTCTCCTTCCACCAGCGGTGTCAATACTGGTGGGTTCATAAGGTATCCCTTGATTTTGTCAAAAGCTTGTTGGCATTGGTCATTCCATTCCATGGGTTAAGCCTTCTTCAGCAGCTTAAAACTTAGTTCACAAATTGTAGTCAACTAAGCTATGAATCTACTAATATACTGGATGTGACCTAAAAATCCTCATATTTGCTTCTCAGTCTGAGATGTGGGCATTGCCTGAATTGCCTTGATCTTGATAGGGTCGGCTTCAATGCCTCTTTCTCTCACCAAGAAGCCTAACAACTTTCCCGTTATTGCCCCAAATGCACATTTCGGAGGGTTCAACTTCAGATGATACTTCTTAATTCTTTCAAAGAAACGCCTTAGCGTGGGATATGCCATGTCGATCTTTTGACTTCACTATCATGTCATCCACATAGACTTCCACATCTTTGTTCAACATGTCATGCAATATGGCTGCAGCTGCTCTCTGATAAGTTGCCCCAGCATTCTTCAATCCAAAAGGCATCACTTTGTAACAATAGGTTCCCCACAGAGTGGTGAAGGCTATCCTCTCACGATCTTCCGAGTGCATGCTTATCTTGTCATACCCCGAGAATCCATCCATAAATGATAACAAAGTATGCCCTGCCGTGTTATCCACCAATACATCAATGTGAGGTAATGGGAAGTCATCTTTAGAACTCACTTTGTTAAGATCTCGGAAGTCCATGCACATTCATACCTTGCCATCTTTCTTTGATACTAGTACAATGTTGACCAACCATTGGGGGTACTTCACCGCTTATAGAAACCCCGCATTCCACTGCTTTAGAATTTCTTCTCTGATTTTCTCACTCCATTCTGGCCGCATTCTTTGGAGATCATTTTTTCCCCAGGGTAAGTCGGCAATCGATGCTGCACGATGTTGGGGTCGATGCTAGGCATATCCTCATAAGACCAAGCAAAGACCTTGGCAAATTCCTTCAGAAGACTAATCATCTATTCTGCTTTTTCGTTCACCAAGAGTAGCAACGATTTTCACCTCTCAACGGCATTAGTCAGTTCCTAAATTAATAACCTAAGTATCCTTATGGATGGGTTGTGCTTTCTTTGGTTTGCATTGTTTTATTAATTATTGGTATTTATTAAGATCATCATTAGAAAAAGGAGGCAAGTTATACTCGGAATCAAAAATTTCATTTATGAGAGGAGTAACAAACTTGACATACAAGGACTCTAGACTCTCCTCAAGACGGGAGGCTGACACAGAATCATAAACAATAGACTTGACTATAGACTTGATAACTGGCTTAATGCTCTTGCTAGGGGTATTCAGGCTGGTTAACTCAATGGCATGAGCAAACTCGAAGTTTTCTCCAATGCTTGTCTAGTTTAAGAGCAGTTCAGTGGCTTGAGGAGGTGTGGCAAAGGACCTTCTTCTCCTTCTAGAAAAAGTTGTTACTATTTCTTTAGTGGCGCAATGATTCCTCTCGATAAGTTCCCCCTTCTTCACGAATACCAGCTGATCAATCTCGTGCTCTCGGAAGCCAAACTTTCAGAGGGGTGAAGATTGGTGGAGACTGCTCAATCCCTTTTCTATGAAGTCCATCTTTTCGAACTTGTTGAGGGATGCCATTTCGTTGCCTCAGTCACATCTTTGACCACCTTCACGAGCCTTCCCTTTGCAGTTGGTACAGGCACAGTACATACAGACCATCATTCTCTGTGCTCTTCTTTGCTTTGCATATGTACTTCTTCCTCTAAAAGGATGAGGCTTGAGCCCATGCAGCTCTCGGGCTCCTGGCTTATAAAATCAATGGGAAGCTATAGACTCCTGGTGAGCCTTATCTTCTTTTTCGATTCTCTTTTCGGGAGAACTCGAGGACTTGGTGCCTCCTTCAATTGGATCAATGTTGTAAGATCACCAGAGGAAGACCCAATCTCAATCAGTGTAATTTCTGCTATCCCAGTGATGCAAGTGTCTTGGTCACCTTCATTGACTAGAATTTTCTATTGTTCCACTTCATGAGTCACCCAGTTGAACCCATCTTGAAAAAATACTGCAAATCCTGGTTGCATCTTTGTTGTGGTTTCATCAAATCATGGCTCCACATTTTCACAAAAGGGAAAATCCTCTCCTTCTTTTACAAAATACCCATTAAGAGTGGGATAGTAAGAGACAAAGATCTTCCTAGTCATCCTCAGCACTTTCTGCCCTTTGGTGGTTGGAGCAGTGTACCTGAGACCATTTTTCCCTTCGTTCACTGCCAAACTAAGCTGCTTTGGAACTCCATGATGATATTTCCCTAGTCCCATGCCAGGGAAATATTATATATTCTTCATCATCTGATTCATTGGTGGACTCCAGATGGCTTCATAGTTATCTAGGACTTCCTCCTTCAGCACTTCTTTGGTAATGGCCGCACAAGTTGTGTCTAATTCAAAACCATTTAGTTGGAATTCTTGGTCTTGTTCTTCCCCATTTTCAATATTGGCCAAAGTGTTTACCACTTTGGGATCTTCGGCTACTGTGACCACCTTTCAGTCATGAATGAACTCCATTTTTTTATGGAGACTAAAGGACACTACCTTCGTAGGATGCAACCAAAGCCTTCCCAAGAGCATGTTAAAGGCTGTCGGTATATCAATGACTTGGAAATCAATATCAAACTTCATTGGGCCAATCTTTATGGCAAGGGTAATGATGCCAAGGATCTTCCTCTTGGTATTGTCATATGCCCATATGGTTTGGGTGGTCGGCCTCATTTCTTCTAGGTTGATGTCAATAGTCTTTGCCGATCTCAAGGGTAGCACATTCAAAGTGGACCCGTTGTCAATAAGAACCTGGGGAACCACCTTGTCAAGACATTCTACTGTGATATGGAGAGCTCGATTGTGCTGGACCCCTTTGGGAAGCTCTGAATCTAAGAACATCAAATATTACACCGCATATGTTGCCCCTACTATATGTGCGAATGTGCCAAATTTATTTTGATCGGCACCTACACATTAGTGAGGGACTTCAAGACTGCTTCACGTTGTATGGGGGATGCCATCAACAATCCCCAAATTGAGATGTTTCCTTGGGACTTCTTGAGTTGAGCCAAGACTGGATTCTCTGGCTCTTTCTTCAAGCTGCTAGGTCCGGCCTCATAGGTCCCTAATTGTTCCACCGCTAGAGCCTTGCCCTTGTAGTCTTTTCCACCTCTAGTTTTCATCATATTGACAGGTTTCTTCACAATGATCTCTGTGGGATAATAATCTTCATCATCACTATTTGTTATGGTGATTATCCCCACCATGGGATCATCCTCTTCTTCTGATTCTCCCTCCTTGCTTGGAGTGGAAAGTTAAGGTCCTCCACAAATATCTACAACCTTGGCTTACAGCTTCTTGACTGCATTGGAAAGCTGTTGGAATGCAATGTCTACCACCTCTGCGAAAGTGACATCTGGCCCTATTTCCTTTAGATCATCCAACTGCTCAAGGTAGTAACGATCACTAACAGTTACTTCACCCAGTATGTTGTCAATTTCTTCCACCCTTTCTTACATTTTCAATGTATTGGAGTACACTTCACATAGTTTTTCCTCCATCTCTAATGTGGATTTAGGTTCATCCAAATTAACTTCCATCGGCTCTCTAGATCCTTCATCACTTTCTAAATCTAACGCAGAATCATCTCCTCCCATGCAGAGGGAAGGGTAAATGCCACCTATCAGATCAGCTATTAAATCATCACCACCAATAGCATAGACTAAGAAACATGTCTGATGATCTAGTGAGTAATATTCTGACTCATCATTATTGTCATTATACCAAGGCCCTTGCTTCATTCCAGTCTGGACACCCATTATCCTCTTGAGAATCAGAGTCGTCTCCATCGTTCTCATCCTCACCGTCGTCGTCATCATCTTCTTCTTCATTAATTTCTCCTTCACTTGGTTCTTCATCAGATTCTTATGGACCATCAAGTTCTTCGGCATCCAAATGCTCGTAGTATTCAGAGCATATGGATCAGAAGATTTCCATAGGTTTGGTCTTGATATCAATGGCTTGAAGTTGGACCAGTCCTGACTCATCATCCTCTGTGTCACTCCCTATGTGGATTAGGGAGGTGTACTCTTTGATCTACTCCCCTATGGCCAATATGGTTATTACTCTAAGAAGATCAACTGTAATCTCTTCAATTACCTTTGGATCATCCTCTGAAGATATAGCGAGCTGAATTAGAGAAGTGGGATCACTTTCCTGGTCTTTTCTTAAATCATTCACTGATCCTATTGATGAGATCAACTTTGGGGAATCTGATAGTGCAAGCATATCTTTCCAATTGTACCCGTTCTTCCATCCTTCTTTTGGGTTATATACCGAACCTTGAGAATGGGATTGGTATAAGGGTGATGAGGGGTAAGAAGGGGATGGTATGAAGATGATGTAATGTGAGAGGTAGGATATGAAGATTGGGGGTGATAGGATGAGAGATTCCTTCGCTTTGTTGGTGGGGGGAAGGTTGATGGTATAGTGGAGGCTGATAATATGGTAAAGGTGGGAGGTATAGCGGAGGTTGGTAATATAGTACGACGGATTCTTTTGTTGTTGAGAAAGGATGAATGGTGGGAGTCCGATCTTCTAATTCTTCTTCTGATGATTTTCTTCTTCTAGGGGCCCTTATGACTCCAGCCCTTTGACTCATCAGTTTCCTATAGGCACGGGCATTCATATGATTCTTCTGAGCTCTAGGTACAATGAGTTGAGTAGGGTCATTCTCTGTGGCTTCTTCCTCTTGATTATTTATATGACCAGGGAGTGGATTGGTGTTGACATTAGAAGATTACTTGACCTTGACTTCAATGGTCCTGTTGTTTACCAAGTCCTGGATCACATGCAGGAGACCTATACATCTTTTAATGGTGTGTCCTTTCTGAGTATGGTAAGCACAATATTCATGATCCCTATACCAAGCTGGAGGAGGGTTGCTGATTGCTCTTTGAGCCATTGTTCCTAGCAATCCTTGTTTCTTTAACTTCTCATATACTGTTGTCACGGGCATTCCCAAATCAGAAAACTGCCTTTTTGGATGAGGGGCCTTCTGGGAGGGTGCATCTGCTTGTATTATGAATGGCTGTGAAGAAGTGGCTGGCGGGCCTGACTACTAAACTACACTCACCATATTAGTTTTTGGATTCTTTTCACATCTGACTCTAGTGTTCTTCCCTGCATCTTGGGAGGATCCTTGATACTAAGCTTCCCTTAGGATTATGTTCACCCGTGTGTCGGTGGCTATTAAGGCATCAAAAGTCTATAGATGTTGGTGGTAAAGAATATCATAATAAGGCTTTAATAAGCTCTCTATCAACATCTCCATTTTCTTTACTTCCAAAGGCCAATCTACCATCTTGGCGGCCTTATCTCTAAACCTCATCAAGAAGGCGATGAATCCTTCTCTAGGTTGTTGCCTCAATGTCTCATCGCTTCACATCCACTTCGGTGTTGTATGAGTACTATTTGGTGAAGGCTTTCACCACTGTTGCCCAATTCTGAGTTTGGGATGACTCCAATTGTGTGAGCCACCTTAGTGCTAGTCCCGATAGGGTTAGCATGAAGGCTTACCCCATCTGGTTATCTACAAGTTGTCATGACTTGACGATGCTAAGAAAAACTTCGAGGTAAGCCTTGGGGTCTCCTGTCCCATCAAACCTATTAGTCTGCCATTTGAATTTTTGGGAATTCTTTCCCTGGAAAAGAAACTCATTTCCTTTGAATCCACTGTTTGACTTTTTGAGCCTTTTCCCACTTGAATTAGGTTTTCCAACTTTTTCAATTGCTCCCTGATTTTCTTTTCTCTCTCTATTTCTGGGGGCTCCATTCGGACATGTGCGACAAACTCCTCTTCCTCATCTTCAATCATTACCCTGGGAGGAGGGACCCTAGAATAGACCTCTCGTTGACCATTCAGACGGATAGGTGAGGATCCTCTTTGACCAGTTGGCCTGACTTGCTCTAGTTCTCTAAGTCAACTCAAGAAGAGTTCCCGTGAAAAACTGTAGCTCCATTCTGTTCCACATCTCCCGTAGTCGATGCCGGCTCATTCCTGGGATCAGCTCTAGGAGGGTTCTGAAGTGTATGCAATATCTGAGCTATTCCTCTCTTGACTTCAGCCATTTCTATTTGCAAGGTCTCCACAGGATGGACCCAAGCCTGTTTGGGTGATTCAGAGTTGTGTGGATCCATACTAACTGGGTTGTAATCACTTGGTGATAGATAGTCTTGAGGAGACGATGGAGGTGACACTGGACTTAGGCGAGTCAACCGATTACCTTGACGTGTCCAAAGGGACTGAAAAGAATACTTGAGGTGTGGAATTGTGCCTGAACCAAAAGTGACTTATTTTAGGATTCTTGAATTCCCAACCCCTTGTTCACACATTCACTAGATTAACAACCAACGATCCATCCAAAGTTAGTCCGCTTAATGATAGAGGTTGGATAGAGTTCGATGCCCCTGGTCTACCCAATGTCATAAGCAGAAGATTCATACAAATGGCTTGTTGAGAATATTCCCATAAGACATTCCATGTAATAACATCATGCTTTTCTTACTCTTTTTCCCACTAGGTGTCCTTCCTCCTGATTTTCTCAGGACTTCTCGGGACTTGACGTGACTCTGACGGGATTGCCCCTGAGTCATGTATCTGGACTTTTTCTTTAAAGAGGAGGGACACTTTTTATCCGAAAACCAATTAGAAAAGCAATTCTTTACGATGCAAGCATACAGTGGATGCAATAGGACCGACAAGGCTTCCTTGACAGGATCTATATACACAAGGTATGTGATCCTTTTGATATACTCATAGGTACGAGATCAAGGGATGACTTCCTTGCCCATTACTCATGACTACACACGAGGTTAAGTAACTGGCCACGGAGTGATAGAACCATGAGTGATTGTGTGCAAGAGTGTAATGTAGGCTAACCATCATTCGATCTCAGAATGCCATAAAGTTCGTAGATCTCCCCGAGGGTGCTGGCACAATCATAACATCCTCATTGTTTGACGATAATTTCCATTCTTGTATAGGAAGCGGGTATCATTCGCTCTCAGAGTACTTAGTATGTCATGCACAGACCTCCATGAAGGTGCGGGCATGACAGGGAGTACCCTCACCAAATGATTTCACTTTGAGCACATTATATGATGCAATTAGTGAATAAAATTACAAACATGGGTTAACCAAACATATTTTCAAACAAATGTGGTGGAAAATGCTCTTGCATTTAAAGGTAGCATCTAGTATCGGAAGCTTGACATTCATTCCCCAGTGGAGTCGCCTCTATGAGGGTAGCAGCCAGATATGGACTGATGTCTCTCTTCCCTTGGGGGGAAAAGGACTTGCATCCTATCCTCTCTCCTCTCTCCTCTCTCCTTCTCTTTCATATGAGGGGAGGGGTTCGTCGTGTGTGCTTTTCTTGCAGGCTCTGCACCACCATGTTATCGCTCGAAGATATGTGGAGGCCTATTTCGCAAGAGTGTAAAATTTATCATTTGTGATGGGGTTTGATGATGGTCCAATACGGGGATCAGGATCATACAAATGGGGGTTTGGAGTCACCACCTAGGATTATGGGCTTAGGACCCAGGGTGGGCCCAATTCCTGAGAGAAGGGCCCAAAATTTGGTCTGGTCCAGAGATTTAGAATAAGTGTCAGGTTACAGAATTGGGAAGGCGTTAGGTACCCAATCTCCAGTTCAACCGGTCTTCCTACCAGATGCTTAAGAACGAACATTTTTCATAATTATTACTATTTCACATGCATGGCTAAGTTATCACACATATATATATTAATTGAATTCAAACTACTAAATACACTAAACAAGGTCTATATAAAGTCTGCATGATGATGATTGGGTTGAGAAGCTATACCAAAATTTAACCCCTATTTTGGGTCAAGAGGGGTGGGCCCCTGATTAGTAGCGGCTCGAACTGTCTTTTGGATTCTCCTGGCTTAGGGGAAGATGGCCTTGACCTGCAACTTTCTTTCTTAAGAGATGTTGATTGTGATGGTATGCAGATAGGGTTCCGACTAGGAACGATTACCTTCGGATTTGGATTCGGACAGAGCTTCGGCTAGGAAAGGCTATTTTTGGGCTTAGGATGAGGTGATTCTCTGGCAGAGATTTCATTGGGGATGGACTATGGGAGGGCTAGGCTGAGGTGGCACTCTGATAGAGCTTCCGCTGGGGATACGCTTGGGGAGGGCTAGGATGAGGTGGCACTTCGGTAGAGCTTCTGCTGGGAATGGCTATTTTTGGAAAGATTCCAAGGGTACTCAGATAGGGTTCCCACTAGGAACTGCTATTTTTGAAAAGAAATGGATTGACCTTAAAATGGACTGAAGATCTCCAAAGTCCCGAAGAACACTTTGAAGATCCGAACAGAGTTTTAGATCTTGACAAAGATCTCTTCGTATACCCAAAGAACCTCAAAGGGGGGATTTCTATTTTGGGTAAAACTCAAGAACACTCAAAGGAGGGGGTTGAAGAACATACTACTTTTGGCAAAAAATGTATTGAACTAAGAATTTGGATTGAAGATCTTCAAAGTCCCGAAGAATACTTCAAAGATCCGAACAAGATTTTGGATCTTGACGAAGATCGCTCCGAAGACCCAAAGAAAATCAAGAAGGGGAGGGGAGGAAAGTTTCACTACAATGGAGTGAGGTGGGATTTTTTGGTGTCTCAAATCCAAAGGAGGGGGTGGGTATTTATAGGTTTTTCTAGCCAATGGGAAAGAGGGAACATCTTTATCCAATGGACGAAAGAAGATTTTTTAACCAAGTGGTTAAAAAGGGGTTTTATCCAATGGGTAAAAGATGTTCTCAGACCAAAATGGGTGAGGGAAGGTTTTTGTCCAATGGGTAAAACATGGGTTCTTGGGAGAGAGAATCCTTAGTAAAAAAGGGGTTTTTTGGTCTTAAGTGGATGAAGAGGGAATTTCTTCACCCACTGGGTCAAGGGAACACCAATCCCAGCCATGGACGGTGGCACATAGGACTAGGTTCAAGTGGCCAAGGCATGATCAATGTAGGAGAGTAAGCAATGCGGGTGATGTCATGGGTGGGTGGCGCATGGTGCATAGGTAGTGGTATGTGGGTGTGCGGCGCGTGGTGCGTGGCACGTGGGTAGTGGCATGTGGGTGTGCAGCGCGTGGCATGTGGATTTGCGACTCGTAGCGCGACACCATAACATGGGTAGCAAATGGTAAAGGGGGCGCGGGCATTGGCCGCAGGCAGGCATGCTTGGAAGCAGCCAGCATTTGCATATATGCAGGCTGGCCTCTTGGCCAACACACAGGCAACAAGGCATGAACGTCGGTGCATGCCAGCGGGGGCATGAGTAGTGGTGCTAGGGCATGGGTTGCTGGCCACGAGGGTGTGGACTACTGGCGGCGAGGGCATTGCCTACTAGCTGCAGCGGGCTACTGGGCAGTGCAAGGCTGGGGGTTGGTGCAGGCATCATGTGTTGTGCTAGGCAGTACCTGGCTGGGCTAGGCAGTGCATGGTTGGGCTAGTGTAGGCAGCATGTGCTGTAGCCCATGGGCAGTAGGCACGCGTGCGGGCTGGCCTGCTGGCTAGCTGCGCAGCTTGCAAGATTATGGGTTTTTTCGGTGATGATTACGGGAGATCCGTTGGTCTGATTTTGGCATGCCATATATCATCGAAATTGTATTCTTAAGCACTATTCATCTATACGGTCATCTTGACCAGATTCCTTCATATATAAAAAGTCAAAATTAGACCCCCTTCTCTCTTGTGTTGGGATTTCCAAGGTTTCGGGTAGGGGAACGTTTCCATCATCATCTTTATATATCGGAAGCTAGAAGTCGCGTCCATAATCCATATTTCATCATAGTCAAAGGAGAGTGACAAAATTAGGTGTCTACAAAACCCATTACAAAAGCTTCTGTAATGGGTATATTCTGGTTTCAGTAGCAAAAAAAAATATGATAATAAACAATGAAAGAAAGGGTTCTTCATACCTTTAGGTTTGTGAATGGTAACAGGGGGTGTAAAAGAGATCAGCTGCAGGAGTTTGATCTCAGTTAGAGAAGATAATGGTTAATAGTGATTCTAGGGTTTCAGCGATCTTGAAATCCAAAACAAAAATATGTACTACCTGATTGGGATAGGTCATATAGGGTTTCAGCGCTTTTGACACTCAAAATAAAGAACCATAAGATCTAGTTGGGTTGGGTCATATGTCTTTTGGTTTAGATCGGTTTAATCGAGTATAAACTGGTATAGGGTAACATACAACCTCTCCCTTCATCTTGACCGTACACATCAGTGGCACCAGTTGTCGCACTGTGCACCTAGCATTGCACAAGAATTGCAAGATTGGGAATTGCAGAGGATCTCAATCCCTTTTGAGCCAATGGAGAACCACCCCAACCGATTCTCACCTCCCCATCTGTCAAAACTACTAATTGGGAGGGGGATTTGATGTTGGAGACTTGCCTTAGCAAGATCAATGGTTCAATTGGAACCCATGAACCCTCCCTAGTGAAATCCCCACTTCAAACCCCAATTTGGGCAACACAAAACCTAGAAATGGAGAAATTGCCCAAATTTTCCTTCCCACAAGACTACCAATTGGGAGAGTGTTTTGGTGTAGGAAACTTACCCTAGCAAGTTGGGTGGCTCAATTTGAGTCTATGAACTTCCCTTTATGAAATTCTCACATAAAAACCCCAATTTGGTTAACTAAACCCTAGAAATGGTGGGGTTTTCCAAATTCTCTACACCCCACCTTTCAAACCCAAAATTGGGTTGGGAAAAATGAATTAAATACATGTATAATGGATTGGGGTGACCACATAAGCCATTGGTGGTCACCGCATAAACCCTCAACCAAAATTTCCTAATTTAGCTTAACCGAGACTTGAACTTTAGGGAATTTAGGTGCATTGTATAAACCTATCTTAACTAACCCATTAATTACACTTAACCTAAACTAATTAAGGTGGCTGAACATCCCCCACATATAAATCAACCTATAGTCATAAAACCCCCAATTTGAAAACGATTTCAAAGAAAAAGGGAAATAGGAAATGAAGCTAGCACATGTGCCTAGGGTCCCATTTCCCGATGGATGATTGATTTTCTTAAAAAATTATATTTATCCTAGGAGAAGAATCGATAAGTGATGGGACCACGTGACACAAGACCATCGACTATCTACCACCATCTAGGACTCGAGGTGAAGGGATTTGTGTGATTTTTATGGAATGTTTATGTCATGTTGCATATGTGGATGATCATATCATTTTACATATTATAATCATGTTTCTTGTGGAGAATGTTGATGTGGCATGATGGTATGAATTGTGGTTGTGCATGTGTATGTGTGTGTGACTGGGATCCAAGGTAGCCAAAGGTTGGGTTTTAACACTACATGCCCAGGGTGAGAGTGTGTGTGAGTGTGTTGTGGAGATTGAGGTCCAGGGTGGCTGAAGGTTGGTTCCGGCACTGTATGCCCATGGTGTGTGAGAGTGGGATACAAGGTGGCCAAAGGTTGGGTTCTGGCACTATACGCCCACAAGGTGTGTGAGTTTGTTTATGATGTGACACATACCATAATAGAATGCATTGGGTTAGGATAACCATCCGGGTGCTACAAACCTTGCCAATAGGGGTTTACGTATTGGCTAATCCTACCATCCGGCAGTCCAAGGTTGAGAACGATTTTTGGTAACTGAGGTGATGGAGATGTCAGCATCGTGGCAAACCCTCAAGCAATGTTGGATTGCCATACATGCGATGTTGGATTCGATGTAGTGATATTATGGGGGATTATTAATAGGGGCTTACCGAACCTAAGGGAGTAACGCAGTTGGTGAGCAACAAACTTTGTACGAGCCGTAACTAAGACGTCTTAAGTTTGACTCCCACTAGACACACCTTGGGCCACTCACATGGGAGTGTTTGGTGTTCTTCACTGCTTTCAGTGAAAGTTGAATGGTTCTCATTCAACCTCTGTATGACCCGGTCCATACGGTTGTGGGGTCAGTATGGGCCCGCGGGACTAGTCAGGCAAAGGCCTGGATACCCGTCATTAGCATAAATAAATAAATAAATAATAGGGGCTTACCGAGTACCGAAGCAACCATGTAGGGACCGGAATGCTCCTGACTTGCAACTAACTTGTATCCTAGGGACCGATAACGTACATTTTTTACTAGGGATACCATTTATGTTGCAGTAGCACTAATACCCATTATGGACTTAGAATTTGTTGATTAGGTTTGTTTGCTAATAATTTGGATCATGTCATTGCATTCATTTAAATGCATTCATATTGGTTTGGTTGGACATTTAAATTGTTTTTATTTCATGAATTATTGTGAATGTTTGAGTGTACCCCTCACTAGGTTTCGTGGAAGCTCACCCCCCTTGTTGCCTTTTTTTTAGATGTTGATTCAGGTAACCATCTGGAGTTTGTGGTTGAGGAGCCGACTGTCTACGGAAGTGACCTCTGTGATGAGGAACTAGCCACGCACGAGGACCGTTGCGTATGAGACGAATGTGCATTCAGAGCACGTTGAGGATGAGAGTATCATCATCTTCTATTTTTTTATTTTTTATTTACATATCAGATGTAGCCCTGGGGGTATAATTGTAATTATGTTTTTACTGTGAAAACATTTTTTTTTGGTAAATATGATAAGGGAAAAGGTTGGGTATGCCGCCGATATCAAGTATGCTAGCACCCATTGTGTCTATCTCTCTCTTCCCTTTTTCTGAAATGACCCTCATATCCTTCTTGAATGATACTCCATCATGTGTTCCTATTGGTGTTATCCGCTAGCATACTTAATGTCGGTGGCATACCTATGCCTCATATGATAAATATCTTAGACTTCACCAATTGTATATATTTTGATTATTATGATCTATGTGATCATGGAATCATTTCATAGCTTTATGAACTTAAAGTACTGCATCATGGATCCTGAATGGATTGTGGATACATGTGCATGTCCATGTCACCAGCCTTCAGGTGTGTGGAGACAGTATGTGACACCCTCTTAAAAGAAAAGTAAAAAAACAGCTACTTAGTCATTGTTTAGAAATTAAACAAACGAAGGAAGAATTAATTGACCAGGGCATAATGAGGTGAAGGCACCATTTATTGCTTAATATGACATCATGCAAAAAGAATACATTTTTTTCATTAACCATTATAGAGGATAATTACATTTCATATTTCATTTATTTAGATTGATATACAATGAGGCTGAAACACACTAAGAAGATAGTACATAGCCAAGCCCAACCTTAAAACACATTGTTGAACTCCCCCTCCCTTTATTTTCTTTTATTATTACTTCTTCATTTACTATCATAGAACGGGAGCCTATCTCCTTCTCTTCATTTACTTCCATGAGATTGAGGGAACCAATCTCCTCAATGGAAGAAACAAGGGCCACTGCATGATTGCATTTTCTGCAGACGGCGACGCCTCTCATCAGACAATCTTTTAGCAAACCTGAGACAACATCAATGCAGCAAAAGGAACCCATAGTTAATACGTAGGGTCTAGGGCAATCAGTAAGCTAAACCCTTGCTCTTAAACTCAGTTTACCCATACAGAAAACTGAGATTGATGTTACCAATCCGGTAATGACCCAAAGGGAAAAAAAAAGGGATCTACCTATTTGTCTAGGCTTAGAATTTTGCCATCCATAGTATAGAAATATATAGGGGAGATTTCCCTACAAGGGCAGCGTAAAAACAAATCTGTATGCTACACCAACAAGGACCTGGATAATGTATCATCTATATAGGGTCTATACGGACCCACATGGTAAGAATAAGAGAAAGTGTCAATGTAGGTCCCATTATTTATTATATGAGAAGGATATAGAAGAATCTATACAAGGGTGGTTTAACCCCATATAATAAGGGTTGAAAATTTTGTCCCCAATAGTGGTGCGGGTGAAGGAAAAATTTGTCCTAGATGTAGTACTACCTATCCAACATATTGGCCTGAATTTTTGGGACTAGTGGAGCCAAAAGTCCCATTCACATGAAAATTATCATTCAAAATCCTTCACTTGTTTGGGAAAATAAATTCCATGAAAATCCTTAAAATGGATTGGAAAATTGATTGAAAAGAAATGAATGGTTATGCTAAGGAAACTGTCCATAAATTCTATCCTATTCTCTCTTCTTCTTCTTTTTTTTTTTTTTTTTTTTTTTTTTTTTTTTTGGAATTCAATGAAAAATCTACCCCCATCATGTTGTGATGGAGTAAATGAATTAAGCTACTAGGGAAAGAAGAAGAACCCATAATCCATAATCCATCGACTGTATAAACCTATGAAGACAATTATTGTGTGTGCTTACTTGGTTAGAGCTTCTTTATTTGTCATTCCACTTGTAACAGGTATGTAGTTACCAGTCACCAAGTCCACCAAGGAAACTGGTTTCTCTAACAGCTCTTCTCCTATCTTCCCAAGCTTCTCAAGGTTTTCTTTGCTTGCATTATCAATGGAAGCTTCAGAACTCGTTAAATTCTCACACTACTAATTGCAATCAATTACATGTTAGCTTCTAATTAATTAGTATAAACAAACTGACAAAGATAAGAGGGATGAAAAGATCAAACCACACCTGAATTCTAAGGTAGTTGTCTTTACATGTCCGGTCATGGAAGCACATGGCTGTGTATATATCAACCATATCAGATGATGCATATACCAAAGATTCTATTAATGGAGGTGCAATGTCAGGCCCAAATAACCAATCTATGATCCCCCAATTTTTTCCTTCAACTACCATCTTCCCCTCATTCTTTGCTTCTCCTGTGCCAAGAGAGAGAACCAAATACCGGCTATAATCTAAGGCCTGGTTTGAGCACTTATTACAACCTGCTTCTCTCTTGCTCTCTTTCATCATTTCACCCATTGCAAGCAAAGTCTATAGAGAGAGAGAGAGAGATCAGTAGTTAAAATGATGAATTTGGATTGCTATTGTAGACTCCAGGGTTGTTACATAAGATCTGAATTGAAAGGAAATTACAAAGAGTAGCAATGTGTTTAGGAAAAAACTAAAAATATATAAAGAACAGCAAATGATTCTGGTTGAAATGAAACGAGAAAAGAAATGCCCTAAAGAAGCAGTGTGAACTTTTTTTTATTTTTATTTTTTCCTTAAATTTTTACCTAGAAACCCTAAAGCTTTATTTATTTAACCCCTAAAATATTGAGCTGATTTTTTGATAAATTCTTATAAAATGCTTTTCAAATGTGGCTAGATTAGAGAATTTCTCTAGTCTGGCACTAGTATTTGTTACATGGTACCAAATCTAAAATTTTGTGGACAGCCCTGTTCACAAGTCAAGTTTCAGGCAACACGGAGTGAACCAAGTTACGAAATAATGCTATGAGAATCTAGTGACTAAATGAAACTTTTCTAAAAAGAAATGGATGCCTTAAAATATGAAAGAATATACCAACAAACTAGAGGGCATGTGAATGAATTTGAGATTGAAATTTTACCTATGGCCAATCTAAATTATTTTTTAAAGACCCAAATCGTCAAAATTGGCCAATCACCCTTCCATGTGCAAGACTTGATATTTTACTTAAGGAAATAATTCTCTAGTTTTTTTATACTAGAAAAGTTTTATAACATTAATGTATGCCACATCACTCCACTTCTTCTTTTTCAACCAAAACATTGTAATAATGAATTAAAATAACTTGTAATTCACATCTAACCAAACAAATCCTTTTTAAATTTAAAGTAGATTATATAGAAGAAATATGAGTATGGGTTGGAGGAGAGATTTACTGGATTATTGGCTGCTAAACCTCCATCTGTGACATTGAATTCCTTTGTGACTGATAGTGTGGTGTTCTTGAAATAATATGGGGGAAAATAAGTTGGTGCTGCAGATGTGGAGATACAAACATCAGACATCAATGAATCATCTATTTCATTGGCTCTGGCCTGCATGAGGTGCATTAAAAACATCATAATTCACATTTCACTTGGAAGGATGGAGAATCAAAAGTTTAGCCTTGTCCCTTGTGTCAATTGTGTGATAGAAAAACAACTTTCTTGCTACCCGAGCTTATAGTCAAAGAAATTAAATTATTTTTTCCCCTATGAGTTCACAAATTCCCTTTTAAGTTTTTGTATTTTCTAAAATACACTTCGAGATTTTATTTCTTTGACTGAGTCCAAGTAGCCACAAAATTTCAACAAGAAGATCTCACCCACCCGAAAGGTGCTGAAGACGGTTGGCTGCATAATTTTGACATCAAAAGAAGTGATAAGCACATTGGTTAGTGTCTCCCCCAGCTTCCATTTTCCCAAATTATCCCTGATTATTTGGTGAAGGTTTTTGCCATCGTATTTGGGAGACAAAAGTTGTGGCATAAGTGCTGGGGTCTCTTTAATAACTTCTAAAAGTGTTGGGGTCTCTTTAATAATTTTGATAAGTTGGAGTAACCATGAATATTTCTGCCCCGCAAGTAAGGCCCTGAGCTCACCATCTTGTTCAAGATCAGGCCTGTTATCAACAGGAGATAAGAGAGAATCAGCCTTTTATTTATTATACATGCACTCAAGAGATCAAAAAACAAGTTGTTTCTCATACTCTGCTAGTTTTTCCATCCAAGGTCATGGTGGACTCAAGAGACAGTGGAATATGAGGACTGTTATGAAGAGAAGACAAACAATGATGAGGGTTCATTAATATACGTAATAAACTGCAGACAGGATTATTCAATCCCATCTAGGTCTAGTTAGGTGTTATATGTGTGTGTAGTGGTTCTCTGTCCGGCAGTGCGGTTATGCCAGTGCTCTCTGTCTCTATCTCTCCCCTCTTAAAACAAGAAAGCAGAGATATATATATATATATATATATGTGTGTGTGTGTGTGTGTGTGTGAGCTGGTAGATCATGCTTCCAAACAGAATTCTTTTTCTATATATATATATATATATATATATTTATATATATATATATATGGGAGGGGGATAGGTATGCCACCGATATCAAGTATGATGGTGGATAACACCAATAGGATCACATGATGGAGTATCATTCAGGAAGGATATGAGGGTCATTTCAGAAAAAGGGAAAAGAGAGATAGACACAATGGGTGCTAGTATACTTGATATCGGCGGCAGACCCAACCTTATATATATATATATATATATATATGTGTGTGTGTGTGTGTGTGAGAGAGAGAGAGAGAGAGAGAGAGAGAGAGAGAGAAAATAATGTACAAACAACATAGCTAGTAGTTATTCCTACCACGGCAATGGCATTGGTGCTACTGAATTGTCTTCGTTAGAAAAGATATTGGAGCTGTGTGCACAATAGAAGTTAGAAATGTCCTTAGCAGCAAAGATTGGCTCTTTGCTATTAAGAGATTTTGGAGTCGTGAGCATGGCTGCAATGAGTCCTCCTGTGCTTGTCCCGGCGATCATGTCAAAATATTCTGAGATGCTCACAAAGTTACCACGATCCAGCCTCTATTTTTTTTTTTTTTTTTTTGGGAAAAAGAAGGGTAATTATTAGTCTTGGAGATTATTATTTCAATAAAATAAAAAATAAAAAATAAAAAATAAATAAAAGATGAAAATGATTAGATGAAAACATCCTCTGCAGCAAGTGTGGTGGTGCGGTGAGCATCGGATGGCCGAGACGACCTTAGGTGCATGCCCGAATACTCTCGATCATCCGATGCGCACTGCACCGCCGTACTCACTGTAGAGAATACACCTCATATTTTCATGATAGGTAAAAGATGTGTACACTGCCAGTAGAAATTCGAAACTGCATGTGGACGTCCGTTTTAAGACCCAGGATGATGTAGCAATCCCCTATAAAATGTCTTATATATCCTCTACTTCATTGTTTTCCCATAATACGCTTGGTCTAAGGCCCAAAATTACAGACAAGCAACAGAGGGAACCCTCCCTCTTTCATGATTTAATACAAATTAAATGTCTTATTATGATCTGAACATTTTCTATTAGTACTTAGAAGAGTTCTAATAGTTCAAATAACAAGAACATATATGTGTGGCAAAACCCCCCACCCCTCCACCTAAAAAAAAATTTACCTTGAGTTCAGATTCAAGGAATGCTAGGATCTTCCCGGGGATGATCCCTTTCACTCCTCCACCATCGATGCTAAGAATGGTGATCAGTTTTCCATCACAGAAGCAACCCCCATTAAAATTTCTGGCCATCATTGGGGTTCGACAAATCTAATAACAGAGTCATTATATACAAACAATGAGCAGCGAGCCTTAAAGATGGGCATAAAATTAAGAAACAAATAAATAAAAAAATAATTAAAAAAAAAAAGTCTATTATATAAGATATGACTTTAATTACTACATCAAACGTTAAATGGTTAATTAGCACTCAAGCTCTACATT
>NW_024868610.1:20424-48612 GCF_013358625.1 Macadamia integrifolia | reverse complement strand
CCCCCCCCCCCCTCCCCCCTCTCCCCTCTCCACTCCCCTCCCTAAACATATGGCAAGGCTATATTTATCAATTTCAACCAATATCAATATGAATTGATTGTAATTAAGACATATCAAGATGTTGCAATAACAACAACAACAAATTCAGCCTCATCAATATGCCACATGGCATAAGCTACAAAGAGGTAGGGATCTAAAATAGGAGATTGAGTTTAATTATGATATTTGACATAAATATGACCAATATTACATGATCTTAATCTATTTGATAGTAAGAATGACTAATTAAGAACCCCATCAATTTAATAATTAATAAAAAGAATTAAGTTTATGATTCAAAAATTGAAAGCTCAAAATAAATAACAATATATATATCATGGCAATAGGAACGTTTAACAGGATAATAAGAGAGGAATTGATGAAGAAGGCCTTATGTTCGGGCAGCAGATCTCTTAAAGACTAGAGAAAAATAAACTTTTTTTTTTTTTGAGTAAAAGAGAAAGAGAAACTTGGGATTAATTATTACCTCAAGTTTCTTCACTCCTCAGTTTAGGTTGATGAGCTATCGGGGCATGCATGAGGGGTTATTTATAGCATAATTCATATAAATGAGATGAACATGCTGCAATTCGACTTTTCTTGTGACTAATCTATTACATGGATTAAGTGTGACTATGTATTATCGGGGTTTACTTTTAGGCCTGCCTTTTTCATTGGTTCCGAAAGCATGAGGGACTACTTGTAGCATAATTCATATAAAATCGTGTGTTGCAAGAGATGAACAACAGAAGTCTTTTCCCACAAGTAGAAATCTCCATGATCCCAAAGATAGAGACCTTTTTTTTTTTTGGGTTTGACACTTGTGATTTGCCAAGGTAGAGGGAATCCTCTGACATTAGAGAGACTCCAAGGATTTTAAACACTTTATTACTATTACACTCAGAGGTCCCTTTACTAAATAAAACACTATTTTTCAATAAAAAAAATCTATTGGCAAGACAAATTATAGAATAAATTTAATATAATTCGTGGCCAATTATATGTACTTTATTAGTTGTGAAAAGTGTTTAATTAGTTATTAGAAGGGGGATAAGTTGAAGGGAGAAATTATAGGAAACATTGTGGGAGTGGGAAGTGGATAGTTGTGATAATCACAATTGAAGGTATATTTGTGATGAATGATAAAGTAGAAAAAATCCTTGAAAGTCTAAAAATTATGAGATGAGGAGGCTTCTTTACCCAAGCCAAACGCTAGGCTTCAGGCTTTATCTGTAAAGACAAAACACTATTTTTTCCCGTATCTCCTATCTCTGTCTTTATTTTTCTATACTATAAGAAACGTTTACTATAAGAAAGGAAGAAGGGAGACTACGAATGATCTCTATTCTACTGTCTTTGACATCCAAATCAGTTCTTTAGAAGCAAACTGGAAAGAACTTGTGGGAGTTAATAAGTTAGTCCTGGACTCTAGGATAGTAGTATATATGATGTCCACTTTTATACATATAAGAAGCCTGGTTGTTTAAAAAAGAAAATAGCATAATTGATTCAAGGCTGCTACTTCCATTTTTGGGTGGTATATTCATTGCTTTTCTACTATCTTCGTATGTGATAGCCCTGGAGGTAGCTGAAAAGACTTGCAATATGATTTTTAATGATTGTTATTTTATTAGTGCCCAGTAGATCTTTGTAGACCTTCAATGAAATCTTCAATCATGTCCAGTGGGGGGATGAAAAAAACCCTGCAATATGGGATAGTTGTAGCTTTATCCACTGGTTTTTTTGTGTATGATGAAGTATTTTTGTTATGGTAAAATATGCAACCACCAAGGGCATATCAAACGAGATGAGCAGGTACCAGGCCCGAAGGCCTGGAAAGAGCTGACATGGAATCAAACAAACAACTTGAACCCACCAGCCCATTCATCCAATCTAAACCTAGCGCCTAGGCTAGAACCCAACCGACAAACTTTACAAATTAAACGTTGACTGCCAAACGGCAAAGCGAGAATCAGCACACTACGGTGTAGATATCCAGCCACACGACTTTTCGAATCACCAAATGAGCCTAACAACAATTGTCCCTTAGTCGAACGTCAGGCTCAAGGCCTTACTTGCCGAGCGGGGAGTGATATGGGCAGCTCCACTCTCGGGGTAAGAAGCTCGGTGATTAGACCGCTCGACTCAGGTCACTCGGCCTAAAGTTTTGCCCATACTAACACGTTTGTAAGGTGGTGCGAATCAATCCTAGTCCAGAAAGGACTCTCAATGGGATATCGGATATTCCTCAAAGGAAAGATATCTCGTCACATCTCCCGAGATATAGCCAATATGGCGGAGTTCCCATAACCGTAAACGTCTCCCATATGCACTTCCTTATTACGGCTCCTGCCATATTAGACTCATACCATCATTAGGAAGCTATTAAACCGGAACTCTTGTCCGATGGGCACCTTCTACAGCTATAAATACTAAGGTAAAACCTTTTTCCAGAGGATCAATTTTTTTCTATTCTAATTGGAATTATCTATTCACAAAGAGATTTGACTTAGGCATTGGAAAGTCCCTCGCTGGATCAGCCCGGCGCTCACTCTCTCATGCTTCATCTTCTGTACAGGACATGGAAACCTCCTAGGATGATTTATTGTCATAGCAAATTGTCCGTGGGAAAACGTTACTAACTAAGCCAACCATCGGATTCCGTTGGCAGAAGCCTTGCCCTCGCCTCCTCCAGCGACCATGAGAACCCAGTGTGCTAACTACCAATACGCTGATGAATGGGCTACAAACACGGTCATTGAGTGTTATTTCTTCCTTAGTGCGTGACTTCGAAGTTGGGGACATTTAAGATGAATCCCGCCTACAAATGGGGGAGCCAATGGAGGAACTGACATAGGCATCATTGTTCGAGGAAAAATCTAACTGAATGGTGTAGCTTGGTTCCTAGCTAGGCCAAAACAAGCCTAAGAATTACTTGGATTCCTCAAGAACAATGCAAATGTCTTTTCTTAGTCAGCACGAGACATATCCCGCATCCCTAGAACCATTTCCGAGCACACCCTCAATGTTGAACATGGACAAAAACCGGTCAAGCAAAATAAAAGAAACTTCACCCCGAGCAACAAAAATTATCAATGAAGAAGTAGAGAGTTACAAGAAGGAAAGAAATATGTGTGGATCCGATGCCTAATACAGGATTTACAGCATAGTTGGCATACAATCGATGTCATCCATAGAACAACCGACTCCACTCCACTCACCATCGGATTGAGGAAATGCATGTTCCCTAGATTAGTTACGACGCCATTTTCTCTCGACTTGATTCAAAGTGAGCCACAACAGATGTCGGTCAGTAGGTAACCGACATTGTTCTCATCTCCCACCGTCAGATTGTAAGAAGATATATCTTTAGGGCCCCGATCTGAAGCCAATTGCTCCTGACTGACACCGAGTGCTCTACACCCGACGTCGGCTATACTACAACCTATGTCTAATAGTGAACATCGATGTTAGGTGAGTCTATACACAGACCATTTTTTCTTAATCCAAGTTTGGAAATTTTTGGTTTCGCATTCCCATTCGTTGTTCATTTCATCCCCCGTAAATGCATTTAGCCCTACCCTAGGAATCTAAGAGGTCACGCATGACTTCCTATGCTCATAATCCAAAGACCTTCAGCCTATGGAACTATGCAAATAAGTGAAAAAGACACAAGCGATGGTCGAACCTCAAATTTCATTTACTAGGGAATAAAAACCCCAATATAACTATGAAAGTGAGCGAACATTTGTACATCTCAAAAAGTTTCAAAATGACCAAACAGTCATGTACATCATCAGGGAAAAAAAAAAGCTAAGCTAGTCAAAACCTTCTAAGGCTTTGGACCTCCGCTCTCTCCTAGCATCCTCTTCTGAACTACCATCATCCCCCTCTTTTGAACAAGATGCCACATCATCACCCTCAATAGTAGCTTCTCTGCCTCCTATAGCAACAACTAATGTGCCCTCACTGATCTACTACTGTAGCTTCCAGATCACTACCTAATAGCTCTCGATGTCCAACCTCATAGCATCCAATTCAGCTTTTTTAATAGATACATTGATGTGGTATTACAATAGAAAACTAACGTTATAGGTACAATTACAAAAAAAAAGAAAAGGAAAATTACTATGGCATGGCGAGCTGCCATCTCCTTCCCCAACCGCTGCTCATATCCATCAATGATCGACCTAAGGTCATCATACTTGTCTCCCCATATCTATGAATAAAAGCGGAGAGGTCAAAACAATACAAGAAAAACAATAAAAAGCAATTAAGTCATACTTACATAAGTATACGGGGTGGCCACCCTAGTTAAGGCAATTTGGTAAGAGGGATGTCGATGCAGATACCACTGTCCTAGAAAACCTAGCCAGGGAACACAAGAAGGACAACTCCCTGTGGTGGTATGTCACACCTAAGAGCACTCTGAGCATCGGCTCCATTTGTAGCCTCGCAGTGGGTGTAGTAGAGGTAGCCTGAGACAACGCAGTAGTAGCGAAGGAAGGTTGATTCTTCTCGTGGTGGTCCCAACAACCAAGCAAGCTAGTCACAATAGACAACACCACAAGGAAAACAAATTCAAGAACAAGAAGCAATAAGAGCAAAGGAGGGAAGAAAATTTTCCTAAATCTACTTGAATCCAAGAGAATCTTGGGAAATCTCAAGTAAATAAGCAATAGCTCACTCTCCAAAGTAAAAAAAACCTAAGTAAGAGGGGGAAAATGGAAACAAAAGCGCTTGGACCCACTTAAACTCTTAAGGAAGCTCAAAGGTTTGTTGCAAATCTAAAACAATTTTTACCTTATCTGATGGCCCACGCAACTTGTTCGAAGTCGAATGAAGCCTGGCTGACACCAGCTGAGTACAGTCAATTTCAGAGGAAAAAAATGGGGAAAAATGAAATAAAATGGGTGGACACTTCCCATACACTCTAGTGGGCCCCATGATACGGACTAGACGACTCACTCCCCCCAAGTGATAGGAGTGTATTCCTATACTCCCCACTGGACAACAATCAACATCAAGGGATACACATTCCCCAATGAGTCATAGTTCGACAAGTACTGGAAGAACTTTAAAATGTAATGCAATCCATAACCCCAGTGGAACAATCATGACCCTTGTGCTAGGATAGGCATACCAAGCAAGGATCAAGCTCAATCCCCAAGTGAAGATATCGACAAGACATCTAAGTAGCCCATGCAACGACAGTGTATGTAATTCAAGTAGCCCATACAACGACAGCTTATACCCTTTAAGCCTAAGCAACGGTAGCCTATGCATACACACCTACATTTAAGTTTTCAATTGTAAGCTTCATACAAGTACGTCCCTTACAATTGTAAAACTCGGGGTTCCATAGTTGATACGGTTGCGAAAGGGAAACTCTTAAAACAAAAATTGGGGTGCCATAGCCGATGTGGCTCTCAACAGGAATTCAAAATCCTAGGGTTTCAAGGACAATATGGCTACCATTAGTGGTTCTTTACATTTTTATCCCCAATATTTCTTGATTTTCAATAACACCACCATATGTTTTAAACCCTAGTTTTCATTTTAATGACGTTTCCCTGATAAGGTATCTTACCATGTTTTACACCAATACCTTTGAGTATGGAATCGGAAGGTTTTGCTCACCTAACAATGTGTCCTATCCAAGAATCACTTCTTTGACTTTCAAGTGTTTCACAACCTCAGTCAAAGAGTGGCATTCTTTAGACACAACATTTTGTCACCTCTGGAAGGGTTATGCAATTATGAGTTAGAAACCCCCTGAGACACAGAGGGACCATGTATTCATGATCGAGATCTTCTCTCGCACCTAGGCAGTGTATTTTTTCTTCCATGCTTGTATAGGATGGTTAATAAAATCAAACAAAAATGTTTTCAAAAATGGTTAAGGGTTTTGCATGCTTAGAATTGACTAAAAGACCACCCAATGAACCATAGATTGCTCCTAAATTAAGTCAAAAATCCAATTGGACCAGACCCTTTGAGTCAACTCGAACCAAAGTTGTAATAACTTAGGCCAACAGTGAACATCCTCTTGTTGACATCATTTTGCATCCAGGACGACGTCGATCAATTACCAACTATATCGGCCAAAGCGCAAATTGTGTTAGATGCTTCGATTTTATAGGGATTTGGTGAATCTTCCACCATATCTCGCCCAAATCTCATACTTGCTACCCAAGACACGTACCTAGACACAAACTAAGACGCTACGGCACCCTAGAAGACTCTATAAACTCATGTGACAAATGTGTTAATTTCTCACCCAGTGGAATATAGACTTCTATAAATAGACCCAAATCTCTCTCTAAGCAAAGAAGGAGATCATACCCTCATTTAGAAGCTTTTCATACTTACCTTGGTAGCCAAGAAGTCTCCCCAACTGTAAATATATGGCCCTTCTTATGTTTTGGGAATTCCACACACATATGCGTATCTCACATATGACCCAACAAGACTACAAGCCTCTTAGATTCATGCACCAAAATCATAAGGAGCTGGTACTGTACTTCGCATCAATTTGAGCTTGCATAATCCATAGCTAAGCATACACCCTTCTAACCATAAAACTCCCTTCAAAAAAGTGGTTTTGGGTAAGTCTTTTTCCTATCTCTTCATACAGATTTACATTCCGAGATTTGTGCTTCCTGTTATCGTACTTCTGCTGAACATAACTCACTGTTGTCCCCAGTAGAGTAGCGGTGAAGTGTAGTCAATAATATGACATTTCGTAGGTATTTTTCACAAAACTACCTTCTTAAGAGTTGTATATTAGGCCATTATCTATTTATTATAAAATTTTCTATTTTTTATTTTATTTACTATTTTTCTCGGATTAATTCCTTGCTGACCTGTGAAAAATCTAATATTTCCTTTCAATGGAATCTCACATTGGAGACCCACTAATTGTACTTTCCCATGATTTTTCATAAAACTTTCCTCTTCCAAAATTGTTCAATTTGATGTTTTCTACTTCAATTGATTTTTCTGGACTTTTAATATTTTATTTCAATTATCTACAAATGTTTTTCTCGTTGTTTTTCTCTATTTTTGCAGCATATTTGTGCATTGCATCTTTTCACTCAGTTAATTGTTCATCATTTGGCTTACATGTTTCCATTGATTGTATGCGATGATCTCCAACCCTTTGTTCAATTCCATTCATGTCATGCTCCATCAGATAAATGCTAGGGCTAGCTTCATCATTACTTTCTTCAGCATGCTTGCTTTACATTTAGTATATTAACCATGCAAAGCAATTGGATATAGGTATGTGGATTTGAATCTCTTCCTTACATTTCGGTCATGTTATTCCTGACAATGCATTTGTGATATTAATGCTTATATATACTCAAAACCTAGATGGCCCATTCAATATACATGTGTATAGACCTAAGGTTGAAATCTGGTTTTTACCAGGTGGATCGAGATGCATAGCCCCATCCTCGTGCTACAACCTAACACAAACCCTAACTCATAGTTAGACATTTCGGATGGAGTCACTTCAATTTCAATTATCAATGGTCCTGGACCCTAATCTATGTGGTGACTCTTATTCAATAGACACCATTGGACCTGTGTGTTCTCACACTAAAATCATATTGTCACAACTTTTTGCCATGATTATGTAATGTAAGGCATTGATTTGAGGAGAGAGCATATATTGAAGCTTGTGGGTGTGTGTGTGTGTGTGTGTGTGTGTGTGTTTAGGTAGATTTAGCATTGTTTGTGCGATACATGTTTTTCCTAAGATTAAAGAAAAGGAAATAGGAAGTATCTAGTAGTACTGATTTCTTATATTCTCTTATGTTTCTTCTCTTCTTGAAACTTAATATATAGTTGTTTGGCTCCTGAATATTCCTAACATAGTAAATTCACAAATAAAGCAAAAATCTCTTAGAGATAACAGACAACCACGCGATGAGAACTTGGTCTTATAGGTAAGTTATCATTTATTCCTTTATGGCTAACTTTACTTCTATTATTGTTGAACTACATATTGGTTTTGTCAGTGCTCCCCCGCTATAATTATTTCCTTTTTATTTTTCCTATCATAACACCTATTGCTTTCAATTTGTAATACTTTCAAAGCCTGGATATGGATCAGTTTCACTGGTATATAGTTTAATAGTCTATAAATTAGTAGGATGAGATAAGGCTATAGTTTAGGGATATTCAACCCTTATGAAAACAGCTTCATTTGATTTTAGTTTTTTTCATATTATAACTCAAATGCAGCAAGCATGAATTAATGATAATCATAATCAAATTACTGATCTATGCTAATTGAAGGGTCGGATTAGGCCAGACAAGGTGAACCTGATGCCTATCAAGACAGTAGTCACGGTACGGTACAACATTACCATGAGCAACATCACCTTTGTTACAAAAATCCTCAACAAACGGTCAAGACAGACCTGTACAAAGCTTGGTGGAAAACAATGACTCTGGACCGTTCAAATGGTAAACTTCCTCCTAGATCGGTTATAATCTTCATCAGAATTAGTTGATTGGTCATTTAATCAATTTTGGATATCAAATGATTCAGATCAATTGACCCAGGTGATTTGATGGTTGAATGAACCGGACAATGATTCTCTAAGCACAAAGGAACCTAATCCAATGGTTAAACGGACGATGTGAAAAACAGACTCAAGTATTCCTGATCCTGTAAAAGAAAACCTTTAAATTTGAATCTTCTATCTGTGAGTGGGAAATATAATATCATGGCTTTGAAGCTCATCTGTTCTGTAAAATCCCAAAATTAAAGATTCAAATTCCTAATGGTCTGTGAAATGATTTGGTTGATTTCATTGTTATTTCCAGTTTTGTAGCAAGGAAAAGGAAATTTTCCAAGTGCTTCAATTTTGCATTAATTAGACAAGGGGTTGAGTAAACCTGGAACAGAGATGAGATTTTTACATTGTCATGAAAGGGTTCTGTGTTGAAGAAAAGGAACTCCCATCTTCCACAAAGCAGGAAACAAGAAAAATCACAGCTACAAAAAGTTACAGGCTTAAAATTACAAAATGGTTTTGGGGGCAATCAGGATTGAGTTGCCAACATTGCATCAACAGACTCAGGTTCATAACCATGTACTCTCAAGCGATAGATGCATGTGTGAGATGGGCTTCCATTGTTGGATGTGAAGTCAAACCTGACCATGTTAATGGGTCCTGAACCCACTGAATCAACATAAATAGTTTGCGCATTGCTCTTCTCAAGATCGTAAGTGAACTTTGTCAACAGATACATATCAGGCTGAACAGATGGATTACTGTCTCGCGTTTGTAGCCATGCAGAGACCTGACAATCCTTTGGAGCACTTGACCTGTCATAGGCAACACTCTGCAGATAACAATCAAAACAATGCAACATCAGTGCAAAAAAAAAAAAAAACAGACACGCAAATTGGCAAATTCAACAATATTTTTTGAGGTTTTTTTACAGAAATATTACATCAGCTGCAAATAATATATTCATCAATGAGAAAATTCCAGGAATCCCCTTTTATACACACACAGGCCAAAACCTTAAAATTCAATTTCAAATTTGATTTGATATAAAACAAGATTTTGACATCATCCTGCAGATTGAAACTAACATGCACATACAGCAACTGCAGGAAAATCATCGACGACTATGCATAAACCACATGGCAGTGGCCTGGGAAACTTCCCTGATAGGGCCAGCTGGAGTTCTGCCTAATGCAGGAAAAAAACTTGTCTCAATATTAGCATAATTATATGGTAATAGTTGTCCTGGTAATATACTTTGTTATGGGGATTTATACAAGTGGAGGTGTGTAAAGTCTATTAAGTTATTCAAACTAGGCTAATAGAATAGGAGTTTGATGATGACATCTATTACCATTTTTTTTTTTTTTTTTTGGGGGGGGGGTTGTGGGGAGTTCTTTTAGGAGCCTAAAAAAGAGATTTTTTTTTTATTTTTGCGGGGAAATTGAATAGAAATTGAGTTTGGAATTCTGGTGCTCTCTCTTGGGATAAGCCCTTTGGGCTTGACTAATGCCTCATTAGTTATTCTTTTTCTGTTTTACTGCTGTCACTGCAGCTGTTGTTATTTTGGTAGTTCAGGTTATTGGTAAGGGTATTTCAATCTCTGATTTCTTGATAAATCAGTTTGTGGAATTCATTGGAAAATTAATTTCCAAGTACTGCAACCAAAATTTTGGGAATATTCTAATGTTGCCCACTGCCTACTGCTTGTTTTGAAGAGGTCATTGAGTTAGAAATTTATCACTAAACTCACCTTTTTTTTTTTTTTTGTGGGGGGGAGGGGGGACAGATAACAGTAAAATTTTATTGCAAAAGCTAGAGTAAAAAAAAAAAAAAAAAGAGGCCAACGGCACACAGCCAAAAAGGGTTTACGCCATAGGATACGGTCCCAGACTCCCAATACAACAATTAGCAACCTTATAAGAAAAATAGATTAGCAGATCTCTTTACTAAAAGAAAAGAAGAAGTTTCCAAGAGAGCTTAAGCCAAATTTCCAAACAAAATAAATATAGCACCATGTTCCCACTTTTTAGTCTTGTAGCCACCTCATCACCAGTATTGGGTCTCCTTCCAAAAGAAATTCCTCAAAGCATATGCCAACCCAATTTCCAGCCTCCTGAAATATCACTTGATTTGAAGCTCTACTGAATTTTCTACAAATTTTTAATCATGATTGGGTCTGACAGAACCTCATCTTCAATTTATCATGGAATATATATTCTTTTTTTCTCCCCATTTTTTGGGGGATGGATTGTTGGTGGCTACTCTGCCACAGGGTAAATTCCCTTTACCTACATCAGGTCGTTCCTCATCAAGCATGTTGAGATTTAGATTTTTTTTTTTTTTTTTTTTTTGGGGGGTGGGGGGGGGTGGGGTCGGGGGGGGGGGGGGGGGGGGGATGGGAGGGGTGACAGCATGTTGAGATTTAGATGAGATTTCAGGTTATCCCTACTTGAAAATGTTTTCTTTTTACCCAGGGAACAACTGATGGAGTAGCATGGTTCGATAAAATTAGCAAACTAGGAGGCCACCACCAAGGAAAGGCCGAATCTGGTAGGGACATGGCCACACTCCCATAGTCGGTTTTGATGATAACAAACATATGAAGGTATTTCACAATTTGACTTCAAGTATTGTTTTGTAGACTTCAAGTCAAATAGCCAAAATCGGCAAATGGAATGAAGATTGAATCCATCAAATGAAAAGAATTAACAAGTTGGTATCAAGACTTGGAAGTATTAGGAGGTATCAGACCTCAAAGTATCAAAGCTTGAAGTGAATTGAAGTACATTGAAGACAACAAGCATGCAAGGTCAACATGAAGACTCTTGAGGACCAACCACAAAGAAGAATGAAGACTATACACAAGATGTCTTAAGTACTAGTCCTATTTACTTGTAATTGTACACACACACTCATGCATCATATATACATTCATCATGCCTAGAATGACCCTAGGTCATATCACTCTAGCAAGGACCAAGACCCGTAGCCATAAGGACCACATCGGTCAACATGAAGCTCCTTCATTTACTGTGAAAAACAGTACTTTCGTGTTCAAGGGCATTTTGGGTATTTAGAGATCTGGTATCAGAATATGATCTCTTCATGAGATTTGTAGGTTTTCGAGTTACGGAACCAACGGACTTGGAATCAGCCCAATCGGAGTCCATATGACCAAGTTAAGGTCATTCGAAGTCAGCCCTGTCAAAATCAAACATTGCAAGAAATGATTCTGGCAGAATCAACTACAGGTCGACTGGGCAAAGTGGAGGTCGACCGCCCAAAAGTAGAGGTCGACCGGCTGTTGACTGATTTGCTTGAATCACCCTCCAATGGCTATATTTTGTAACGGCTCTTTTTGGAGGTCGGCCAGCACACCCAAAAAATGACCGCTTAGGTGAGATTTTTTGCCTATTTTAGCCCACTCTAATCTCATCTGTAAATACCTCTAATGCTACTCATTAATTAACAATTAATCCTAACTTTGGAAGAGCATTTTGAGCATAAGAAGTGAGATTGGTCTATACCATCTATTGAGTTCAAGTTCTTCATTTTCCATTCAAAAGGAATCAAGGTTATCTACAAGTCTTCATCTACATCTTGGATTTGCATTGCAAGCATAAAGAAGACTTCAAAGGTGCATTCTTTTATATCATTGCATTTCATTCATGCACCACACAAGAGGTAACTCTAAGGGCCCGTTTGGTATCGTTTCTGTTCCAGAAACGCCGTTTCGTGTCAAAAACGAAAATTTCAGTTTCTGTGTCAAAACGCAATTTTTAAACGAAAAAATGGTGTTTCAAAATTTAAGATTTTTATCGGGATTTTTTTTTTTTTTTTTTTTTTTTTTTTTTTTTTTTTTTTTTTTTGGAACGAAACTGGGAAGACGCCGTCCAATCTCGTTTTTTCAGTTTTTTTTTCACTTTTTGTTCCAAAAAAAACAGAAACGGACCATAAGTGCATCAAACAGAAGATTCCGTTTTTTCGTTTCAATAGAACGAAAAAACTCCAGAAACGTTTTTTTAGAACGATACCAAACGGAGCCTAAACCTTTCTATTCCACTTCAAATTTGTTTTCGTCCAAGAATTGGGTTAACTCTAGAATTGGACACCTTGTTTACACATTGTTCTAGACCGTACTTAGACAAATGTGCAAAACCCTCTCATAACTCTAAAATTGGATAGCTTGTTTACACATTGTTCTAGACCATACTTAGAAAAATGTGTAGGACCCTCTCATCCTTAAGAGATTGTAACGACCCTCTCATCCATAAGAGATTGTAATGACCCTCTCATCCTTGAAAGATATTCTAAGGACCCTCTCATCCTTGGAAGAGATTGTAAGGATAAAAATATCCTCTGCCTCCCCGCACTGGTGCTGTGAGGCTCTAGACGGTTGAGAGCACCTCGGGGTGTGTGTACCCAGGTGCTCTCAACCGTCCAAATCCTCACCGCACCGATGCGGGGAGGCATAGAATTAATACTCATTGTAAGGACCCTCATCCTTGAAAGAGATTATAAAGGACCCTCTCATCCTGTAAAAGAGATTGTACCGATCCTTTTATCCTTAAAAGAGTTTGTAAAGGTTTTACTCCCTACCTCTGTACTGAAAGGGAAGAGCTAGTGGAACATTTTAGAAGTGGAACTTGTAGGGAGTGGACTAAATTCAGATTGAGTTGAACCACTATAAATTTCTTGTATTGTGTGATTGTACTTATTTTCTTAATATTCCGTGTATTTATTTACACACATTTTGAGAAGCATTACACGAAAAAGTTTTAAAATCCACTAGCATAACCTATTCACCCCCCCTAGGTTATTTCAGAAACAGCATCCAGACTTCAATACTAGGATCTTATTAGAGTTCTTATGGTCGACCTTAGTGGGAAGAAGAAAAAACTATTTGTGTGGTTTCCATTAATTCGAAGCATAGAGGTAAAGGGGTCAGAGCTGGATTGGATCCATTAAAATCTGAGTTCAGATCATATTGGCCACAACATCTAGGTGACCCAAGGTGTTGGAGGAGGGGGGTCCAGACGGAAGGCAACACCACCAACGCGACCAAGGCATCCAAGGTGCCTGCCTAGGCAACTGAGGTATCCAAGTTGCCTGGATGCCTAGGTGTCACCTAGGCTATTCAGTATCTCAATACACAGAATCGGGATCGAATCGTTCCCTATCGGATGGAATTGGTCCCAAGAACCCTAGAATGTGCCCTCAAATCTGAAACTCAGCGATTCTAGGGTTTCTTCGAATGAATCGACTGTATCAAACCAGGCAGAATCAGAATCGGTCATTGACGATTTCTGATTTTTTAAACTGTGATTCTTCTACTCTTAACAGATTCAAATTCAAAATAGATCCATGAAGGGTGGATCAAAACCTTACCCAAACTCATAGGGAATTCTAAGTATGGATCAGATGCAGATATTTGGGCTTAATCTTAGCCCACCCATATATACCAGCACTCCAACACATTGACCCTTAATCAAACCAGGAAATTGGTCTGGAAACAAACCTGAAAAAGATCAGACCCACTTGGCGCAGAACAGATCTGAATTTTCAAATGGATTTGCAATCCAGCTGGCTGGCATAAATGGGCGCAGGTCGGAAAGAACCTTAAGCCTGTCCAACACAATTTTACGCCCCTATACCGAAGGGGTGTTTTAATTTTGAGAATCTCCTTTTAAAGAGTCTGGTTTCACTGTACTTATGAAGCTAATCAGGAGGCCCACATTATGTTTAGTGGGTTCCCACCCTGGCGAACACCTTCTGGACCTTGCCTTTCCAGCCAAGGTAGAAGCATTTATTTTTCATGTTGCAGACCATGGAGCTCAATTAGTAATAAAATCAAATCTTCACACACACGGAGTCTAGTCACTCATATGATGGTTGATTTTATTAGGATGGTTACAAAGAAATTCACAACCTATGAGCACAGTAGCACATAGTCCCCAAATAAGTAAAATCCTAAATTCCTAATTATGATGCAACCTGTTTTCAAGGCTATTTTTCAAACACAGAATTAAAACCCATCTCACAAAGGCTAAAGAGGGAGTACATTTCTGTCATGTTAAATAGTGGTTGGCGAGGGAAGTACAAGGCAATCAATCATATTGAGAATCACATTCTAAAGGAGTTGTAGATAAATTTTATGCAGCAGAAATGAAGGAAACCAATAATAAGATTTACTATGATTAAATTCATGATCAAGGATAATTGCTTCCAGATCAAATTTTGATTCAAGAATATAAAACATAAAGAACTCAAAATTAAGCTACGAACAGCAGCTACAAAATGAGAGCATGGTACCAGTTCAAGTTCTATTTTTTTTTCTTTTTGGGTAGAAAGGTACCGGTTCAAGTTACTAAAAGAGAACTGTGATTCATGTAAAAAGCAAGAATAAGATCAACGGAAGAATAGAATAAGGGAAATAAGATTAAATATTGGAAAGCAAAAAAGAAAAAGTTAAAAGAATATGACTAGAAACCAAGAAAAAGGATATGAGATGCATTACTTAGAAAACTGCCCAAACTATGTCCAAGAGAAAACATCATCAAACAAACATTATTTGTATTTAAACTAAGGTAGTGGTGCTTCTAGGTGGTTCAGAGAGGGTTCTCTGGGAAGCACTTGGTTCTGCCATGTGGCATGTCAGACATAGATCCAATTGTACAGAGGTGGAACCCAGAGTTCCCTGCTCACATGATGCAGATCAAAGCTTGAAGAAGAGGGCAAAAATAAGAGTCAGAACCACTGTTCATGAAACATTGTTCATGTGAACAGTAACACGAGTACTGTTCACGAAACACTGTAATGTAGAACTAATTCCCAGCTACATGACTATGAATTAATTCCAGAACAGGATCACAAGTGCTGCCGGTTGGTGGATCGAACAAAAGAGATGTTGCAGGTCTTGGACTTGTCTTCTCAGATCTTGCAATGGTAGCAGCAGATGTCGGGGCTTGATTGTAGCAGGAAAAACAAAATAGAGAAAGAAATAAACAGAAAATAGAGAAGGGGGGAAGGGGGATAGGTTGGGTCAAGTATCTCACTCTTCCCTAGGACATCTCACCCAAGCTGTCTCTCACAACACTGCATCTCACAGTTTTCTAACACAAAGCTTCTTTTTTTCATTCAATTGTGGCCTATAGATCAGCCTTCTTCCTTTATTTATAAATTTTAAATTGATTACAAAATTGGGTCCTTCCTTGCATGGAAAGGAAATGAATCTCCTTACAACTAGATATTATCCTATTTTGAAACTAATTACAAATCAAATCAAATCCCTCCCTTTTACAAAGATTGAAACCCAATAAATTAGAATTCCTACTTTCTAAAACTGAAAACTAAAATTAGAAACTAGCTAGATAATATCTTTCTAACTATTACAAGGAAATATGAAAATGGAAACTATATCAATCAAAGACTTCCTAAAATCTTTCAGCCTAACTCCTCCATGCAAGCTGGCCATGGCGCCCACGAATCAAGAGGGAATCTTCTTCAAGTCTTCTCCACATTACGAGCTGGCAGTAGGATCCATATTGATTACTGTTCACGTGGGTACTGTTCACATGAACAGTAACTCATGAACAATACAAAAAAATAAATAAATAAATAAAATAAAATAAAATTTGAAGGTGATTCTCGACCCTCTTCTTCTTAGGCTTTGGTCTGCATCAACTCGCCCCGTCTTACAAGAAAACTCGACCTCAAGTTTTGTATAGTTTAAGGACAACCTTGGCGTGGTGTACATCCAGTTTCAACCCAAAACAATACTCCGGTGGCTCATGGGTTTTTGGAACAAAGTCTTAGAGTTGTGGGCTCTTGCTCTTCGAAAAATTCCGGCAATATAATGAACTCGACATGATCAAGTTTAAATCGGATTTGTCATCAAACATTGTATCCAAGGAAATTTCGTCTGGCATGTTCTTGATCTCCTTCTCTTCAAACTCTGGTGCAACATCAATCTCGTCGGGTTAATTCTTGGTGGTCGTCTACAGTCAACTCGGTTGTCTCTGCTTTGAATCCCTCAGCATAGACCTCTTTGGGAGGACTATTTATTTCTTATTGTACCTCCTTCAAAATTTCTTGGGTCGTGTTAGCATCCTTTGGAGATGGAAGGTAGAAGAGACCAAATTGGCATCAAACTTTTTCTCAAGAGCAGTCAACGGTCTAATAACTTCATTACCTCCTTGTAGAGATCGTCTATGCTAGCTATAGTAGGCTCTGACACGAATTAATGTAGAGCTAATTCCCATCTAGATCACTAGGAATTAATTCCAAAACAAGATCACAGGTGCTGCCGGTTGGTAGATTGAACAAAAGGATGTTACAGGTCTTGGACTTGTCTTCTCAGATCTTACAATGGCAGCAAGTGTCGGGGCTTGATTGATAGCAGGAAAAACAAAATAGAGAGAAAGAAATAACCAGAAAATAGAGAAGGGGGGAATGGTTATAGGTTGGGTTAAGTATCTCACTCTTCCCTAAGGCATCTCACCCGTCTCTCACAGCACCGCATCTCACAGTTTTCTAGCACAAAGCTTTCTTTTTTTTAATCAATTGTGGCATGTAGATCAACCTTCTTCCTTTATTTATAAATTTTAAATTGATTACAAAATTGGGTCCTTCCTTGCATGGAAAGGAAATGAATCTCCTTACAACTAGATATTATCCTATTTTGAAACTAATTACAAATCAAATCAAATCCCTCCCTTTTACAAAGATAGAAACCCAACAAATTAGAATTCCTACTTTCTAAAACTGAAAACTAAAATTAGAAACTAGCTAGATAATATCTTTCTAACTATTACAAGGAAATATGAAAATGGAAACTATATCAATCAAAGATTTCCTAAAATCTTTCAGCTCAACTCCTCCATGCGAGCTGGCCATGGGGCCCACGAATCAAGAGGGAATCGTCTTCAAGTCTTCTCCACATTACGAGCTAGCAGTGGGACTCATATTGGTTACTGTTCACGTGGGTACTGTTCACATGAACAGTAACTCGTGAACAGTAAAAAATTTGAAGTTGATTCACAGCCCTCTTCTTCTTAGGCTTTGATCTGCATGACACTGTTCACATAAACAGTAATCTGGGTCATATCTCCTAATTTAATTCCCTTTTGTTAGGTTTTGTTACGAGATTTAGTTTCCTCTTTGGTTCCTTTATTGTCAGTCAAGTAGTTTCTATTTTTACGACTTAAGATAGTTTCTTTTTTGTGTTCAGTTTTTAGTTTCTAATTTATTCTTACTTGGTTAGCAAGTTAGACACAAATTAGAAAGTCTTATTTCAGTCAATTAGTTTATTTTTCGGTTATTTCTTTATGTCCGAGTTTTGTAAGGCTATTTAAAACCCATTGATCGTAATGAAAAGATAGATTGAAGTTTATGAATTTTAGTGTTTACTCATGGCTGATATAGTTTTTACCTGAGAGGGGGAGACGCCCAAAACCTAAGGGGTGAGATGCCCATTCCTTAAATCTTCTCCCTCAACCCTCCATCGAATTCTCTTTTCTTTCTTACTTTTTGGTTTAGCCTTTGTGAGAGAGTGTTTTGAGAGTTGTTTGAAGACTTTAAGCCCTCTAGATTGCTGATCAGAAGAAACACACACAGCCTATCAATTTTCAATTACAAGGTTTTCCCGAGAAGAATGTTCGAGTGCATAACTTCCAGACCAGCTCTCTAATCGCTGCAGGATTTTGAGGGCTTGCTGAGGACCTTAGAAGGACCACTTGATCTAAATTTGACGATCATCCATCGCTTCCAGCCCTAGTTCTTGAAGAATCACCAAAAGTTTCATTTTTCTTGTGACCAGCAGAACTCTCAATCTAGCCAACAGAATTTACTCAAAATTTTATGGCTTGTTCCCTCATATAGAATCTCCATACAATCCGAAATTCAGCTCCATCTCACTTGTGGTTTGTAAGTAATCGACATCTTCTCTATTCAGCCAGAATTTCATATCCTAACTGGGATGAGGTCCTTGTGATCTAGTCTTACATCATCACATGTCAAGTTTCACCCCAATTGAAGCTAGTCGAGTGGAAAAATCAAGTATTGAAAAATTAAGGACTATGGAATAGGGGCATTCCCAAATATGGATGGAAAGGGATGCATGGACATACATGGGGGAGCATCTGATTGAATTTTAGTCTGAAAATCTACACACGGCCAATCCAGACCACTCCCTCTATCCAATGGTCAAAATTGTCAGATCATGCCTCTATGAGCCAGAATTAGGTACCTGCCTAGAAAACCTCTCCAAGCAAGCCGGCCAAGACAAACTTTTGACTAAAACTAATCACGCATTTTTGGCACCCTATAAATCCCTATAAATACATAACACCCATTATTGGAGAGAACCACACCAACTTAGGATAAAATAAAAAAATAAAAAACCTCTAAATGCGAGGAGCCACCATCTTCACTAAATGAATCGGCAGTTTCCTCCCCATCCCAACCCCCCCCAAAAAAAAAATGACCGGAGATCTTTAAGTTATAAAATCTCAAAACTACTACTACTTCCTATACTTTAAATTTCTCCAAATTGGCTCATTTTTGTCAAGCCATTAAGTTACTTCATCACCATCCCCCACGTGCCTCATGAAAAACTTGGAAGCATAAACCAAAGTTAACCGAAAACTATAGGGGCATCCCACCTGAAGAAGATAAGCATAAGAAAATAAGAGCCGGAAACACGTAGACAAAAACAAAGGCTTCCCACAGGTCGTGAAAAGAAGGAATTTGATCAGCTCTTAAAACTGCATCTTCTTGAATTTGCCCCTAAAAGCACCCATTGATGCCTTATTGCAGCCCCTCCAAGACTGGTTTCTAGACTTTCCTTAATGTCCTTAAGTGATTCAGTACTCCTGACAACCTTATGTGAAAATGGTTTCTGTGGAGTAGTGCAGATCCTGTGCCCAATTACATGGGGCGTGAAATGACCACCACACCCCCTATGAAAAGAAAAATGATATCCATGTTGATGCTTCCTCGTGTGCTCCCATGCAAGGGCTGCGTTCCCCTATAGGAAACACTTCCCCCAACTTTATATGTAACTTGTGATCCCTCTCTTCCCTTGCGATCTGAGCAGCCTTCTTCTCTCAGACATCTTAAAGGACTTTGCACAAACACTTGAGCACCAAAGTGGGGAAAAAAGAAAAGAAAACTCTAGAGACCTATTGACTTTCATTAAATGGATGATCCACTTCTCAATTTCTACATTCATGTCGAGAAATTTCCACCTCTTTGGCAACGTGAATTTCTCCACCGCCTTGTGTATTTCAATGGATTCCTCTAGAGAATCAGATCTATACATGAGCATTACTCACTATAATAAGAAGCATCTGCATGAAGGGGATCCTACAACATAGTAGAAGGCGAGTTTTGTTTGGAAAAATGCAAATAAACCCTGAGGAGAAGCTAATTGATGCAGGTCAGATAGGGGATCTGCTGGTGGAGGGTTTCAGATTGATGGTAAAAGAGCTCCTTGTTGGTGTACGATGTCTTGTACTCCGTCACAGTCTAACCCAAGGAGTATTGGTGCAGGGCCCCTGACAGAACGGCGGCCCTGCTTTCTATTTTCCAGTTCTGAAATTCCATCTCAGTTCATCCTAGGTAAACCACACTACTGATCTGCAATACTTTCTATTTTCCTGTTCTGAAACTCTGTTTCTTTCTCCCCAGTCCATCCATGATTCAAGGGCTTTCAACCACCTGATTATCTTCATCTTTAAGTCAAGTGTTAGGCCCCATCTGAAGGTGGTTAGATCTCAGTTTGGGCCCCATCAGAACACTGGTTGGTCAGCTACACAAATCACCACAGTTCTTCCCAATTGGATATTTTGACCTAATCTGTTCTATTTTCTGAGATCGATAAATAGGTCTGGTTTTTTTCTGAATTCTATGATAATTGTTCATGTTTTATCATATGTTCTAACTCTATTTGAACTTTTGAGTTTCCCTTCACAGTTGGTTATAGTCTGATTACGGAAGCCCAATTATTGGAATTGATAGCCTAGATTTTTCCCAATATGTTCCCTTAGGCTTTGTTTGGTTGCCAGAGGAATGCAAATTTTTGAGGTAAAGTGAAATTTTTTTCCCATAAAAAATAAATTTAGATGTTTGATTGCAAGGGAAATATATTTTACATGTGAAAAAAATTTCACTTATATATTAAAATTTCCCTTTTTATTTCCCTACCAAAATAGGAAGAAAAAATAAAACACGTGGAACCAATGATGGCCTTTCCCTTTCTTTTCAATCTTTTTTGTTTCCTTTCTTCTTAGGAGCTTTGGATGGTTAATGTTGGCTTGAAGGATCTTCTTTGCTACTACGATGAAAAGGGTTTTTCGTACGCTCCAGTCTATTGTTTCTAATTGGGATTGTCTACACACTAAGTTGCAGAACTATGATGCGCCAAATAATAGTAGGACAGCATTCTCTTAGCAAGTGGCATAGACTCCAACGGCCACAGGTATCCTTATTGTGGGATGGTGAGGAACAATGGGGTTTTGCTTAAGACAGAGTATGGAGATCTGAACGACAGTCACAGTGTCACTTCACTTCATTTCTCTTGCAACCAAACAACTCAAAAGGGCAAAAAAAAATTCCTTCCCTTCCCTTTTCCCTTGCAACCGAACGCAACCTTATTGTATTCTGGTCTGATCCATACAATTGGTGCCTTGATTTTGGTGTGTACTCTAAGTATTCTACAGCATTGGCATTAGGCTTGACTTGTCAACCTAAATCTGCATTAAGTGGTATCAAATCATGGCAAAGAAAAATCCTGAAAGACTATCAGAGCTGAACATGACCAACAGTGAATTTTGTCTGAGACTTTTGATTATATATTTTAGATGTTGATAAAATTGAATCAACAACAGGTGCGAACGGATGAATTATTAGCTAGAACGCAACGACGTGTGAGTATCTCAGAATCATTAATAGCACCTGTAATCTCTATGGGAAGTGAAGATACCTCTGTTCAAACCAAAAGAACCTAAAGTCAAGGTTCCCATTGAAGAGATAGTTCTTGAAGCTTCAAAGACAGAAGGTCAAGAGAAAGAAGATTCCACTAAAGAGAACAGAGTAGACAACATTGAAGCCATGGACGATGAGGTAGTGGTTGAGAGCACTCCACAACAAGTCGTTAAGATTCATAATGAAAAGGACGAGATTGTTCCTCCAATCCTTGATAAGAAGGTTACCAAAATTGATGACTCTATGCATACAACGTTACGGTTGTTATCGACTCAAAGGTTGAACATACAAAGTTTACCATGCCCTTATAGTTATTCGGAGAGAAAGCTCCACGCCTTGAAGACTACTTCCAAAAGTCTACAAACAACCTGAATTCTGTTTGGGAACTGATACGTCTGCTACTTATATGTTGTTTTCCCCTCACCCGCAAAATTTGAGGATTAATTTTTTCAAGATGGAGAGTGCGGATTCTTCACCAAACTAGGCTTGTTTTATTAGGAGTAAGTCTAGGGTTGGGTTGTATATGTGTTGGGCCTTCAGTCCATGTGGTTTGGCGTGTATTGTGCCACTTTTATGGGTCTAAACTGGGGGGTATTAAGGTTGCATATGGGATTAACTAGTTTGTTTCCCCTTTTCATTAGTAACCTTTATAGTTGGGTTCAATTTAAGTTGTTAGTCTTTGTTATTTGTTAGGAGCTAAGTTAGTATTTGAGTCAAGTCATAAGTTTCTTCCTTTTTTTATTTTTTATTTTTTTTTATTTATTTTCAGTCTGTAGAAACTTATGTAATAAGCAATCAATTGTGGGGTTTCCTATTTTGGAACCTTCCAATTGTTAGGCTGTATTTCTTCCCCCATTATCGTTATTAATACAAAGCAAGGAGACTCCCATAGCTGAACGATTTGAAGAAAAGAATTGTTGTAGCTGATGCTGCCTTCTCCATAGAGGTTTATCTTGTATTTGATCAAAGCTGATGGAACTGGTGTTTGACCCAGCTGACTCTCTGCGTAGAAGCCCGAGAGGTCCTGTTCTATTTTATTATCTTTTCTCTTACTGTTTCAAGCACTCCAAGTTATCAAATTCCATCTCAGTTCATCCCAGGTAAACCACACTACTGATCTGCAATACTTTCTACTTTCCAGTTCTGAAACGCTCTTTCTTGTTCCCCAATCCATCCCTGATTCAAGGGCTTTCAACACCCGATTATCTCCATCTTTTGGTCAAGCGTTAGGCCCCATCTGAAGGTGGTTAGATCTCAGTTTGGGCCCCATCAGACCACCGATTGGTCAGCTAAACAAATCACCCACAGTTCTGCCCGATTGGATATTTTGACCTAGTCTGTTCTATTTTCTGAGATCAATAAATAGGTCTGATTTGTTTTTTATTTCTATGATGATTATTCATGTTTTGTCATCTGTTCTAACCCTATTTCAGCTTTTGAGTTTCCCTTTACAGTTGGTTATATTCTGATTACAAAAACCCCAATTATTGGAATCAATAACCTTGATTTTTCCAGATTTGTTTCCTTCTTGTATTCTGATCTGATCCATGCTATTGGTGCCTTGATTTTGGTGCGTTCTCTGAGAGTATCCAGTAGCATTCGGATTAGGCTTGACTTGTCATCCTAGTTCTGCATTAGCTTGTGGCATGGCACCAGTTTCCAAACTAACTTTTCTGCGGTACTGCTCTCATGTGCTATAAAGCTGGGATGGGATCTCCAACAACTCGATGTAAAGAATGCTTCCCTCCATGGAGAGCTCAATGAGGAAGTGTGTATGGATATTGATGCAGTTGGGCGATGGGTCTAGCGAAAGTTTAGCTTTGATTTGATTTCCTTTTGGTTTTAGAAACAATTACTTTTGGTATTAGTTAGTTTCTAATTTTAGATTAGTTTCCATTTTGATGCTTTGAGTTTTCTTTTATAAGCCATTTAATTCACTAGTAAGAGATAGATTTGAAGTTTTTGAAGAATAGAAATTTGGTATGAAAACCATGGCTGCTGTGGGCTGTTTTCCCCCTCCCTGACTCTTTGAAATCTTCTCTTTCCCCTTTTTATCTTCTTCTTCCTCCCAAACCTTTCTTATTTCCTGCTGTTAAATTTTCTGATACTCTGCTTTCTGGGCGACGTTAGCTACACCTCACAGTTGGTCGATCTCCTTCATACCCAAGGTTGTTGGCTTGAAACTTGGAGTAGTAGTAGGAAGCCATAAAGCGATTCAGACATCTGAATCTGAAGTAGAGAGTCCTGCTGATTTGGAAACCATTCCTCCTCAACCAGATCTGGAACAGTAGGCACCGCCAGATCTAACTTAAAGCAGTTGCTCCTCGTCGATTGCTGGTTTGAGATACCTGTCTACCGGAATCAAGAGGCCACAGGGTTGGTAGCCTTCGTTTGGAAGATCAGCCCAAACCGAGACTTTTTGAAGAAGCTCCATCAATTTGAAACCTCTCCTTACCGCTGACCTAAGATAGAAGATGACTTCTCTTTTATTCTTAAGTAACCTAGTTTGTTTTATTTACAATTAACCCCCTCTTTTCTTAAACTTTAGTTATAATATTTCCTCATTCCTTTACTATTCCAGAATACCTCTCCTCTTGCCCTCTCTAACCATGACAGGTCACATCACTAATGTTGAGTTGCACAAGTTGTATCGTGAGGTACTTGAGAACCAAAAGGAAACTAATGCTAGGGTTGAGAAGAATGAGGCCAAATATGACAAGTTCATGGACGATACTCAAGGTGCCCTCGCTAAGATTCTTGCATTTATGCAAAAGTCTAAAACGCGAGTCGATGAAGGACCATCTACACCACCTCCTTAGTTTAATGCCCTACGGATTGAAGATACACCTCACTGAATACAACGTGATCCTATTATACCCCAAGATGTTACCCGGCAATTTTCTGACAGAGATTATGGTATCAAAGTTGAGGTTCCAAAGTACAGTGGTGAAAAGGAACCTGAGGAATTTCTTGACTGGCTTACCAAAATTGAGAGAATTTTTGCATATAAGTCTCTTCCAAACGTGAAGTGTGAACTCATCATCACCAAATTTATTAGGTATGCATGTTCATGGTGGAATGATGCACTGCATGCAAGGTTTGTCAGAAGACTTGGACCCGTTACCAATTGGGAGGTTATGAAGCAGATTCTAACTGAAAATTTTGTTCCTCTTAATTATGAAAATGTAATGTTCCATAAATTACTTAACTTGCAACAAGGGAACAAAGATGTGGATTCCTACACCCTCGAATTCCACAAACTATCTTCAAGGTGTCAACTTCAGGAAACAGACCAACAACGAGTGATGCGATATATCAGTGGGCTAAGTACTGAGATTCGACTTGAGTTGGCTAACACTGATTTCAGGTTTGTTGATGTGGCAATGGCTCATGCCAAGACAACTGAAAAAAGGTCCATTTATTGGAAGAGTATGCTCAAGACTCCTTCAGTTTATAGACCTCCGCCACATATGGAGGAAAAGAAGCTTGAAGCTTGAAGCTTGCAGAGTTGAAGAAAAAATGTCAGAGTTCAACAAGAACAGTGATGGCTTAAAGAACATCAGATGCCATAGTTGTGGCGAGAAGGGTCACTACTCCAACAAATGTCCCAATAGGACTCGTTCTGTGAATGCAGTAGAGAAGCAACTGGCAGAGAAGATTAAAGATGAGTCTACTTTATATCCTTATCCCCTTGAGGAAAATGATATGTTCGACTATGGTAATAAGGATGTAAAAGCTCATTCAGCTAGTCTTTCATCCTTTTCAAACAGACTAGTTGACAAGGCTCTTCTTTAGACAGAAGGGTACTCTCCTGCACAGCTCTAACCCTACTGATGTTCATGCAGTTATTGATACTGGGGCAAAAGCAAATTTTATATCTACTGAATTTGTTCAAGCACACAACCTTCCACAGAAGCAGCTTTTCAAGAAGATTCACGTGCGAGGTTTTGGACCCACAGCTCGAGAAGAAGCCACTGCAGTTGTTCGAGTACATCTAGAGCTTGGGCCACTACAATACCATATGACTTGCTTGGTCACCCCATTAGCACACTACGACATTCTTTTAGGGGAACCTTGGCAGCGACATATAGGCATTCTCTATGATGGCGCACGGAACACCATCAAGGTGAAGCAAGGAGGTCGTATGTACTTAATGAGGCCACACGCATTATCTGACATGCCACGTCATCTACTAACTCCTGCTCCAGTGATACGTCAGCCTACTTTCCCTCCTCTTAGTGTTATATTCCCATCTTCTGCTTCGAGATACGTGCCACCTCATCAACGAGCAACTTACAAGGGTATCTTAGGAGCACGACCTAACTCGACGGAGTCGAGTTCTTTCAAGACCGAGAGAACTGATGCAGTTAGGCGATGGGTCTAGGGAAAGTTTAGCTTTCTTTTGATTTCCTTTTGGTTTTAGAAACAATTACTTTTTGTATTGGTTAGATTCTAATTTTAGATTAGTTTCCATTTTAAATTAGTTACCATTTTGATGCTTTGAGTTTTCGTTTATAAGCCATTTAATTTACTAGTAAGAGATAGATTTGAAGTTTTTGAAGAATTGAAATTTGGTATGAAAACCATGGCTGCTGTGGGTTGTTTTCCCCCTCCCTGACTCTTTAAAATCTTCTCCTTCCCCTTTTTATCTTCTTCTTCCTCCCAACCCTTTCTTATTTCCTCCTGTTGAATTTTCTAATACTCTGCTTTCTGGGCGACGTTAGCTACACCTCACAATTGGTCGATCTCCTTCATACCCAAGGTTGTTGGCTTGAAACTTGAAGTAGTAGTAGTAGGAAGCCATAAAGCGATTCAGACATTTGAATCTGAAGTAGAGAGTCCTGCTGATTTGGGAACCATTCCTCCTCAACCAAATCTGGAACAGTAGGCACCGCCAAATCTAACTTAAAGGTACAGTTGCTCCTCGTCGATTGCTGGTTTTAGATACCTGATTGCCAGAATCAAGAGACCACAGGGTTGGTAGCCTTTGTTTGGAAGATCAACCCAAACCGAGACTTGTTGAAGGAGCTCCATCAATCTGAAACCTCTCCTTACCACTGACCTAAGGTAGAAGATGACTTCTCTTTTATTCTTAAGTAACCTAGTTTGTTTTATTTACAATTAACCCGCTCTTTTCTTAAACTTTAGTTATAATATTTCCTCATTCCTTTACTAATTCCAGAATACCCCTCTTTTAATTTCTATCTCAGTTTGACCCTATTATCTATTTTCCTCTCTTTCAAGTGCTAGAGTGTTCCTAAATTTACAAGATTGCCCCCCAACCATTAAATTGAGATATTTGTCATTTTTGTGGGCCCTAAGCAATCCGATTTCAGTTTTTGGAATCCGGATCCACATCAGATATTCCATTAGGATTCTCTAGTGAGAGAACTCAAGGCAAGGCCTGTAGGTTGAAGCGTGCTCTTTATGGGTTGAAGCAGTCACCTGGAGCGTGGTTTGGGAGATTTCATAAGGTGATGACCTCTGTGGGGTATAAGCAGAGTAATGCTGACCATATATTGTAAATAAAAAGGTCTGGCGATAGAGTTACTATACTCATTGTGTATATGGATGACATCATGGTGACAAGAAATGAGTGTTAAGATTGGTCGACTCAAGGGCTTTCTTAGCCAACAGTTTGAAATAAAGGATCTTGGAAAACTAAAGTACCTTCTTGGGATTGAAGTTGCTCAGTCTTCGAAAGGCATCTTTATGTCCCAAAGGAAGTACATCCTTGAGTTGTTGTCTGAGATTGGTTTGTTAGGTCTACCCCTAGCTCTTTTAGTTCCTTCAATCTGAATCAAATCACTCTTCCATACAAGAGCATCCGAAGACCTCTGTTAAACATAGTCATGCCACCTCAAATAACTTTCTCATTGCTTATCATGTATCGGAGCTACTTCCAAATCAGTTTTAATATGATCATTCCTTATTTTATCCTTCCTAGTTTTACCACTCGTCCATCTCAACATCCCCATCTCCGCTACACTAAGTTTATCTACAAAATAGTTCTTAGTTGTCCAACATTCCACCATACATTATAGTTCTTAGTTACTATCATATAAAATGTTCCTTTAGATTTAAAGCAATACGCCAATCACACAACAATCCAAAAGCACCTCTCCACTTCATCATATTTTAATTCTTTGTGAAGCATCATCCTCTATATCACCTTTTTTTTATTTACGATTGAACCCAAATACTTAAAATAATCACTTTATGGAATCTCCCTCTCATCAATTTTCAACACCTCATTATCCGTATTCGTGTTACAAAACTTACCATATACTCCATCTTCGTTCTACTTATCTTAAAACCCTATGATTCCAAGGTTGATCTCCATAACTGTAACTTGGAGTTAATCTCTACTTTTGTCTCACCCACCAAAACAATATAATCAACAAAAAAAATACACCATGGAACCTCATCTTGAATATCTATGGTTAATTTATCCAACATAAGCGCAAACAAATAGGGGCCTAAAGTAATCCTTGATATAACTCAATTGTAATTAGGAATTCACTACTTGACCCACCACAATTCTTACACTAGTCACTACAACATCATACATATCTTTATTATTATTATTATTATTATTATTATTATTATTATTATTATTATTCTTTTTTTT
>NW_024868610.1:0-20404 GCF_013358625.1 Macadamia integrifolia | reverse complement strand
AGTATTTGAGTCAAGTCATAAGTTTCTTCCCTTTTTTATTTTTTTTTTTTTTTTTTTTTTTTTTTTTTTTTTTTTTTTTTTTTTGGTAAACATACATATCCTTAATTGTGTCCATATATGTACTTGAAACACTAATCTTCTCTAGTACTTGCCAAATTACTAAGAATTAAAATAAAATAAATAAATAAACTCTATCTAAAACTCCCATACGCGGGATGCAACAAAGAGTCATCTAGTAACATGGAAACTTAAATAAACAAAGAAAACAGATTTCTAACAGGAATGGAACATTTAATCCTATTTCCAGCCAACTATTACAATAAAATAATGATTTTTTTCTTTTTGTTTTTGGTACTACAATAAAATAATGATCAAATATGAGGAATGCTTGGTCTGTCTGACAGCCCCTTTGTTTATACCAAGTGATTTTACAGGTACATTAATATCCTTAAGGACTGATTTACCCTTATACCCATATTACAACAAATAATAAAGAAAAGGATTCTTAAACTTAACCTACGACCTGCTGCAGATACTTAAACTCTATCTAAAAATCCCATACGCAGGATGCAACAAAGAGTCACATAAAAACCATTACAATAAAATAATAAAGAAAAGGACTATTTAAACTTGACCAACGACCTACTGCAGATGATGATTCCTAAAAATTAGGAACTCTAGAACAGAAATTGTGATATAATTCATAATTTCTAGGAACTTGAAAAACTACAAGTCTATAAAACTCCTTCAAACTGGGTTCCACAACTTGGATAAACCTTATCTAATCAAACTACTAAAACAGAAATACAATAATACCTCTTATCCGTCTAACCATCGGGCCCAACAATTAAACTGGTCCGCAGGGACTGGATTGGACCCGAAACTAATTCACAGTAGAACCAAATCAGACCCAATCCAAACTAGTGCAGCATTATAAGTGCTGAACCCAATTGAAGACTCTTTAAGAGAAGCAAGATAGCAGATCAGGTAACCATTAGATGCCTTCATTGAGACAACTGAGATCTAACCATCCAGCTGTCTCCTAAAAATAGCAGCAGCTTCCAGTTCAAAACACAAGTGGGGAATAGCATCCAAAGCATCTCAGTCAGAAAACAAAGATTTCCTATTCACTGTCAAAATCCATGCTACAATTAAATTTGAGACCTTTAACATGGGTACTTCCAAATTTCAAAAGTAATTAAAGGAAATCTTTTTTTATTTTGAGGGGCACGAGGTGGGGAGACCTCGCATATCATAAAGTTTGATGCCTCAGATCAATCAAACATCAAATAATTCAACTCACCCACTTTCTGAGTTGGTTAAGGTTGCATATTTTCTGTTTAGTTGTTTGGATAGAATTGGCTCCCAACAACCTTCTAATCACCTAGTTCAAAGTAAATGATATCTATTCAGGACCTTTAATTTTCTAGTATGATTGTCAATAGCCAGGATCTCTTTTTGAGTGTGAATACAGATTTAGAGGACTTTGAATGGACTAGCAACATTAGTTGTAGTGGTTGATATAGTGTTTTTTTTTAATGGTTGGGGGTGGGGGACAGCCATTAAACAAGCAATATGGAGCAGAATACCAAACCACCAAAGAGTAACACGTCCATAAATGGAGAACAACTGCAGTGTGATGTTGAGATGGATGAATGCTAAGTGACAGAATGAAACAGAACACGTTCCAGTAACTTAGGCATGGGATGAAAATGAGACATAGTTCAAGGTTTCGCGACCAAGATCTCTCTCTCTCTCTCTCTCTTTTTTTTTTTTTTTTTTTTTTTTTTTACCGAGTCGAGATGACAAGAAATATGTAAAAATGACAATAACTTGACTGAGATCTCAGTTCATGTTTTGATTTCGGTTCAACTCGAGGCCTAATTTTTAAAGGGTTTTATACCCTATTTCGACTCGTGATCTCACCAATTCACCAAGATATCGCCCGTCTTTACTCAGAACTCAGAAGTGAAGAAAATCCTCCCAACTAAGGTTTTTCGAGTTCCTTTTTGCCAAATCTCACCTGAACTGCCTCAACATCAATATTAATCCTAGGAGATTGAAGATTGACACTTCAACATCAACTTTTGGATTTTTCTCAAGAACACTTGTAGGTAAAAAATTTAAAAGAAAAATTCTCAAGAACTACCCACCTAGATATAGTGTGGAATGGCCTAGGGTAGAGGTCACCTACACCATTGACTAACAGCCTAGAGTCTGAAGTCAAAGTATCATTTTGAGTCTGATTTTTAAAAATCTAATGTTTTCACTGCGTTTAGAAGGCCTAAAATAGGCTAGATAACAAGCTTCAAGGGCTAACTTAGCCTTATGGTCACCGAAACCCATCCCGACTTGTCCTGGAAAAAAATACCAGATCTCATCAAGATCTCGCCCAGTTCTCGGTTCCAACCTGGGCAAAACGAGTGGCGAAACCAAGACCTCAAACCTTGGTAGGAGTTAAGATGAGAGAAAATCAAAGTTGATCGTTAGCCCATAAATAATCAAGGCCAACTATCTGTAATATGGAAGTTGAAGAAAGGCTACAATGAATCAAATCAAATTTGATGGTTAGCTCATAAATAAGCAAGGCCAACTATCTGTAATATGGAAGTTGAAGTAAGGTTATAATGAATCAAATTGAAGGAGTGAAAAAAGACATATGGCCCTCCACACAGTGAAATGGAACATAATCCATATTGCCAAACCTAAAAAGTTAAAGTTTTAGATGAGTTGATCTGAGAACTTGACAAAGGAAAAAAAAAAAATCCATTGTATAAGCATGCTTATTTGATTACATGAAGTTCGGATCTTAAAAATAATGGCTATGTAAAAATTTAAATGGACTCATCATGGAGACATACAATGCCTATCTTATAATATCAAAATTCAAAGCATAGGATTTCGGAACTATATGATTACAAACCCATTTTTCCCAACTGGTGTTACTAAAACAATGATTAATGAATCAAATTCAAATATTGATCAGAGTATGCGTCTTTTGATAGATGGACTTTACTATTTCACATGTAAATTAAGGAGAGACAGCATAGACAAATGTGCAGTAGAAAGATCAAAAATATAATGCAAGAGAATTAAAAATTAACGTAGCACAAAACCAAGAAATTTTAAAGCAAGAACATTTGGAGGAGAAACAAAATGAAGACCAAGAAACACTTTCGGGGAAGAAACATCACCTTAGCAACATGTTCAAGGGTAATAGCCTCCGGCACAATTGCAGTTCTCAGCCTGATCTCAACCCACCCACTGCTTCCAGATAAAGGAAAACACTGCCCAGGCTCTCCAAAACTTGGCTGCAACATCTTCTGTGCATCACTATGAACCCCAATTCGGCTTGTCGTTGCAGAAAACCAACTCCGGACCTTACCAGGAAAGTAGGGCTCTGAATGTCTTACCACCACACCTCCACCAGAGGCCAATGCATAGTCTACCCTTCCAAGCCCATCTGTCGCATGCTTTTCAATCTCAGCTGTCACAATCGCTCTAGCCATGGCCCTAATGTCATCCAAACCCCAATCTTTACCACTCTCTTCAGGGCTTCCACTCTTCTTCAACTCATCCACAAACCGATCAAAATCTTCTTTAGGAATAATACCAGCAGCCATCAACTCACCCAAAGACCTGTCCATGCCTTCAGTCCTATCCACCAGTTTCTTCATTTCATTCTCAAGTATTGTTCCTTTCTCTTCCACTTTTATCAGTTTTCGACCCACAACCTCAACCTGAACCTGCATCATTTTCGTGGTCGTCTTCACAAACTTCTCAACCTCTGCAATCCTTCCTTCCAAATCCGAAATACCCAATCGACCAATTGCACTATCCTCAGACTTGTAAGCTTTCCACGTCAGTTGAGCAAGAACTAACACAATAAGAAGAGACAACAAATTCCAAATCAAACTACTTAACCCTTTCTGCCACCAATATTTCTCCGGTTTCAAAACCACCTTCCTGGTACGCCTCGGTGAAATAGTGGAATTAATCAAATTCTTCTTCGCCTGCAACAAATCTTTGGGTCTCTCAAGAACCATCTCACCCCTAATCGAATGGCTGAGATCCTTCCCACCAGAAAACTTCTCACCGCCATTCCCGGCTTCGGATACTCCATCTTCACCAACCATTTCGATACTCAATTTCTTCTCTGCAACAACGATGCCCCTTCTCCTCGCATTCGGCTTAGAACCCAAAGCCAATGAAGGGCCACTATTGACCGCCGGATTCGCATTGATCGCGACGGTCGACGCAGACATCTTTTCACTCTCTAATCTTATGACTGCAACTTCTCGAACCCACAGAAACCCAACGAACTAAAAAAACAATGCCAAGAAACAGATATGAAAATCAAAACCTGATAACCCAGATGCCAACAGAGGAATTTGAACACCAAGATGAATCAGAAAACCCCAAAAAATTCAAGAATCTATCAAAGAAGAACCCCGAGTGAGAAGTGAAGCCAAGAGAAAGGGAACGAGAGAGAGAGAGAGAGAGAGGAGGAAAGGAGTAACAGGGACGAGAGGCTCTGCCTGAGATTCCAGAGCGAGAACAATGGCAGAGGGTGTAAATCTGTATTTATAGTGGGTTGTAAACAGTTAAGAGGGTGTTTGCTTTATTTCAAATTCGCGTTTCCCAAACGACGAGGCTGAGCGCGAATGTAGTGAGGAATCTTTTTGGGAAAGTAACAACCTTTTTTTTTTTTTTTCGTCTGGACAACTTTACCTTTTTTGCCTTGGATATATAAATTTTGTCATTTTGAGTCTACTGGTGGGACCTGACAGCCACGGATGGCCTCAAGCTGTGTATACGTGGGAAAGGTTCCCCAATACTACAATAAGGTTCTGTACCGTAACATTCTAAAAAATGGGTTCTTATGTTTTTTTATTTTTTTGAAATAGAAATGAGGTAAAACCTGTATGAAAAGTCCGGTTCAATTTCTTGTTTTTTTGAAATGAACCGGGCACTTATGAGACTTTTGAATCCATTTTTTAGAGCATAAAATACTTACTTTTCACTTTTAGAATTCATTCTGAGCAAAAGGCGCCGAAATAGGTATCACTTATAAGTTATGAAGGGTAAATGGGAAAATTACCCTCAAAACATAACTTTGTTATGTTTCAAGGAACCCTAACCCCATTTTCACCTGCAGGAGGCGAGAGGCGAGAAGGAGGCGAGAGGCGAGAAGCTCTGCTCGGTACAAATTTTCTTGTCTACCATCTTCGATCTACCATCTTCAAGGTAAACGAAGATCTCTCTCTCTCTTTCTCTTTCTCGTTCTCTTTCTCTTTCTCTTTCTCTTTCTCTCACTCTCGTTCCCTTTCTTTCTTGATCTCTTCTCCCTCCTCCTCTGTGCCTTCATCTCTGAAAAAATATAAACTTTTTCACTCTCTGTGGGCTACAAGGTAAGGCAACCAGGTGCAGAAATCCGAAGAGATCGAACCAGTGATTTTGTATGAATAAATTTTTTCACTCTCTGGAGGCTCTGCCCTACCCATGATTTTTTATGAATAAGAAAAGCTCTCTGCTACTGATTTTGTTGATTTCTGACCCTGTACTGCTGTGAGATTTGGTAGCGAAGGCCTGGTGGTTTCCAAGTTAGGCTCTGGCGGGATTCAAAGCCTTCAATTAGATGGATTCCTGATTAATTATCTCTCCCATCTCTTCTCTATCTTTCCTCCATCAAAATCAGGTCAGAATTCTGAAATTTTCTCTACTGTGATTTCTAATTTTGTTAAGAACTCTCATATTTGATTTCTATGTTGGTCCTAGACTTCTAGTTCTAGTTATTGAGTTAATCATTGTTAATTCCAGTGGTTTATGCTATCGATTTGCTCAGTTTCAGTGGTTTATGCTATCGATTGTTAATCATTGTTAATTCCAGTGGTTTATGCTATAACTGACCCTTAAAGCTTATGCTTCCTCTTCCAAAACTGTTCTGAAATTTGTAATTTGAAGCCTGCATCATAAAAATCTATTATGCTTTTGAATAAACCATCCATTTATTAGTTGCCTTAGTAAGGCTGTTATATTTTGCTCTTAATTGAACTATTGGCGTCCTTCCTTGGCGGGATAATCTTAATTTTTTGTCAATCGCAAGGACTTTGTCTATAGCTCTGAAGGGAAGGAAGCCCGAATTTCCTCAATCCGGGTTTTTTTTATCCTTCACTTTTTCCTTGAACTATTGTTCTATTTTTCTTCAATTTGCTCCTTAAGTTATCTTTGGGTTCTCTTTGAGGTTGAAATTACTTATCCTACTAATTTTGTGAATCTTGTTCTATGATTTTTTTTTATTGTTTCTATCATAAAGCCTTTGACTTGGAATATTCGTGATGCTTAAATTTGGATTTTAATGTTTTTCCCAAGCCTCTTATATCTAGTTGTCTCTCTATTTTGCAGTGCAACTTTATTTTGGTAACTCCCCAATAGCCATAGAGAGTTATTGTTTTCTTGTTATTGGTTTTTTTTATAAATAAAAGCAAAAGGCTGCACACAACAATCAGTGATTTGAGAAAAAGAATACAGCTTTATGCTTGGTTTGTGAGAAAGTATAGTGAGATCTTATTGGCAAGAGACCCAGGACTGAGATAGTCCACTAACCCTTCTTCTTCTATATTCTATTTTTTTATTTTGTTTCTATTGCTAATGGTTGCTGTGATTAAGATTTATTGATCATGTTTAAGATCCTACCTGGGACTAGGTCCTTCGTGATCCAGCCTTACATTATGTTTGCAAAAGTTATCACATCTTTATCGCCTATTACTTGGGCATGTTGGTGCTACATTTCAAGAGGTAATAGGGTTAACTATCGACCCTTAAAATGCTACCTTGATTGGAGTCTTGTGTGTGGAGTAGTGCCCATCGCAAGGTCTCATATTCTTCAGCCTTGTGTTCAGGCTGAAGGTTGAAGACAGTTGCCTTCTTCCTTTTTTATGTATGTTACTTTTGGGTTTATTGTTTTGTTGCCCTTTGTATAATTGATTTCCCTTCTTTCTATTTCCCCTCCCTACCTCTTATCCTCTTTCGTCCTTCCTTAGATTTTCATGAAATGAGTAAAGATGACTTAAAAAGTAAATTTAAATATTTTTGCAAGATCTAATTTAGAAATGTAATAACTATCAGAATCTTGTGAATTTTTAGAAGTTATCTTTGGGGTTCTCTTTGAGTTTGAAATTACTTATCCTACTAATTTTGTGAATCTTGTTCTGTGAATTTTTTTTTATTGTTTCTATCATAAAGCCTTTGACTTGGAATATTCGTGATGCTTAAATTTGGATTTTAATGTTTTTCCCAAGCCTCTTATATCATCTGTGCTTTATCCCTAGCTCGGGCTCTAAGGGGTTTAGTGGTGGACTATGGTGCTTGCTGAATGATGTTATTACAGTTACTTTTGTGCATGTAGGCACTCGCTTTATTGAGATTTTTCTGCTTGCAAATCATGCGACTTTGTTAGATTATCAGGTACTTAAGGGAAGCGGTAAATTTTACTGCAGGGGAAAAAATGCCTTGTTGAAGGCCCTCTCAATCTTGCTCATTTCTCCCTCCCTCTCTTGCCTTCTCTCTTCCTCTTCCTTGCCCCTCCCTTTTTCTGAAACTCTACTCTCTCCAATTCTTTCTTTCCCCTCTCCACAGCTTTCCTTTGATTTGCTATCCCACCTGTTTTTGCCACTCATTTCTCTCTCTGGCCCTCCCCCGCAACAAACATATTTGGAGTTTAAAGTTATATGCCTTTGGTTAGATTGTTATGTTATATTATTATTTGGGGAAAAGGATGGGTAATCTAGTGGGTTACTATAACTACTAATTTCAGTTCTTTTTATTTCTCAGTTTTCCTACGGATTTTAGGAAACCTAATTCAAGTATACTTCTTTAAATTATGACTATTCTGATATTGTTTTCTATTGCTAATTACCGGACAGATCGAGGGTCTGGAGGCTCTGGCAGTACTGCAAAGATTCAAGCGTCATCGTTGGGAGAGACAGGATCAGGCGATTCTCCCCTTCTCCTTTTCTTTACTCCTCTTTGTCTCCTTGATTCTTTGTTGCTTGGTACAAATTTTAATCCTTCTTATTTGTTCTTTGATAGGGTCTTTCCTTAACAGTTTTTTGCTCAAACCCTTATTTTGTATTCAGTGGATGATGGGTTTTGAAACAGTTTCTGACATCGCAGGTGATTCTTTCGAGGGTATACGGAGATTGAGAGGTTTTCAGCCACTTGAGGTAACTGAACATTCTTTCTTGTGCAATATTTTAGCTTTTTCTGCGTTGGGTTTTCTTTTTCTGATCCTGAATGTGTCACGTTGAATGAGCTGATTGTTCAGGTAAAACACCTTCCTAGTGCTTTTCAATTGGGATTTATAGTAGGTCTATCATGGAAATGTTTATTGTGTCGTCCCTCTTGTTTGGTTCTATAAATTAGTTTCTTCCTCTTGCATTAATTAGCACATTTATTTATCACCCAACTTGGAGAGAGTTTAGATAAGTAATGGAAGCCAAATTTGAAAAATGAGGGAGTTTTTAGTTCTTTAACCCCTTCTCCTTAAACATTGGCTTTTTCAAAGGGATGATTATTGTGGAATATAGGGACCATATAATATCTATTTGGCATATATTTGAAGAACATCTGAATTTCATGCTCAGAGGTCGAATCCCTAGCTTTGGGCTTTGTTTGACTTAAACTGCAAAAAGTAATAGTATTGTTCTCCTATCTATTTGGCCATTATTTACCTCAAGACTTCTACATTAATTTGATTCCTTGGTTCTCTCTTTTTTACTGAAAGGGATAAGGTCATATATGTAGCATTGTGGTAGAAGTCCTTTTGAAGTGGCAATATAACATCTTTCTAATTTATTACTGGAGTGAATTGAAGTGAAGTTTTCTTGTGAATGCCACTGGTTCATTTTAGTACAGCCCAATATGTATTCAAAACCTCATTGAAGGCCTTTGAAAGCCCTGTGTGAGTAAGGTCATAGGGGTTTCATAGATTAAGGGTTGGGGTGCCTTGGTGAAAATCAGTGTTTTCAATTTGGATTTTAAATTCATGTTCTTTTTTTTTTTTGGTAAAATAGTGAGAAAATATCAACTTCAAAACAAGCAGTTAATGAGATTGCAAAATGGAGCCAAGCAAATGTAGACACCCTTATTGTTCTGATGGTAGAGGAAGTTAAGAAAGGAAATAGGACTACTTCGACTTTTAATAAAGCTAGTTGGAACAACATTGCCAATAACTTCAAAGAAAAAACTGGGGTTAACTATGCCATTATACAGTTGAAGAACAAAGTGAACAAACTGAGGCAGGATTATAGTCAGTTTAAGAAGCTATTGGAGACAACTGGTTTTGGTTGGGATACTGCTTCAAGAACTTGTACTGTTGATGATGAATCCATCTGGGAATCGCATATTAAGGTATGCTCAATTTGTATTTAATTTAGTATTTTGAAATGCCAGGATATATCAATTCAAGTATTTGATTATGCGTATTTTTTATTTATTAGGATAACCCTACTTGGGCACGATTTAAGAAGCATGGACTACCACAATCGCCAAAACTATGTATCGTATTTGGTGATACATATGCAGACGGCGAAGGAAGTGGGACTCAAACAACCGTGTTGAAAACTTTGGGGGCCGATGATGATAGGAATATGATTGAATCTTGTGATGAGTCAAGTTCCGCTGATGAAGTTACTCCATTAGATGACACTCAAACTGAAGCAATGGAAAAAAGGTCAGCTACTAAGCATAGGCATGATAGGACTCCAAATGCGAAAAGGAGGAGGAGCAAGTCTAATGATTGGTCAATGGCATTCAAGGCAATTCAAGATATGAGTAAATCAAGGGTAGAACGGGATGCGAGCATGTCCACTGCTTCAACCCAAAATGCGGAACAGATGTACGGGATTACTAGGGCCATGGAGGTGCTTGAGTCAGGATATGAGTTAGATGAAGCACTATACGAGAAAGCACTTCGGAAGTTAATGGCTGACCCGCAATGGAGAGAAGCATTAATTTCATGCTCTCCTCATCGGAAGTCAATACTCCTTCGTACCCTTCAGTAGTTTGCTTCTTGAAAAGTTCTTTTAATTAGATAGATTGACAACTCTACTTGGATTGTGCCTTGACCCTACTTTTAACTTTGGTGGTTTGCTATGTTTTTCTTCACTTTTTAAGATGTTATGGATGACTGTGTCTTGACGTTTTTTTATAACTGTAGTATTTGATGTCCTGAATATTTGTTCATTGTACCTTGACACTATTTTTAACTTTGATGGTTTGCTATGTTTTCCTTTATTTTTTTAAGGTGTCTTGGATATTTGTTCAAAATTATGGTTTGATGTGTTTCCATATTTCTAATTTTATATTATAGGAATGGATCAAAGAATGATCGCATCTAGGGAACACGTTGAACAAATGGAAAGGGATGACACTGATGCAGAAATCATGATGTGTATGATGTTGTTGATGAAAGCACGTGATTCATTATACACTAGAGAGCCCATACGAGATAGTAAATTGACAGGACCAGAGCGAGTGAGTGAGGTTCTAAACGGACATGTAGACACATGCTATGAACAGTATAAAATGGAACGCCATGTCTTCCTCAACCTTGAAGCATTAATGCGACAACGTGGTTGGTTGGAAGATAGTCGATATTTAAGAGTGGATGAGTAGTTGGCAATGTTTATATCTATCGTTGGTCACAATGATAGGTATAGAGACATAGCAGAACACTTTCAGCGTTCTCTTAACACTATAGGTGAACACTTTAAGAAAGTGTTACGTGCTTTCATACTACTCGGACAAGAGAATATCAAACGTCCAAACTTCAGTCGTTGCCCTAAACAGATTCTTGAAAAACCAAAGCTCTATCCTTTCTTCAAGGTATGTTGCTTATAATTAAAACAATGATTATGTTGTTTTGTGGTTATACGTGATTTGATTTGATGAATATCTATGTATTGGTACTAGGACTGCATTGGCGCGATTGATGGCACTCATGTTAGTGCTTCTATACCTCTATCCAAACAAATACCGTACAGAGGAAGGAAAGGAGATACAACCTGGAATGTTATGTGTGCATGTGACCTTGACATGAAATTCACTTTTGTGTACGCTGGTTGGGAGGGTTCTATAAATGATTGTCGAGTATTCAATGAGGCATTGAATAACCCTAAATTTGAATTTCCTCATCCTCCACCTGGTACATTCTAAATCTTAACCTCACAAGTTGATTATGCTCTATTTTACATATTGTGTTGATTCATTACTTTTCACTTTACGTGCTAGGTAAATATTATGTGGTTGATTCTGGTTATCCATCTACTACTGGGTTCTTGACGCCATTCAAAGGACAAAGATACCATCTAAATGATTATAGGAATAGACGTCCAAGGACAGCAGTAGAGCTATTTAATAATAGACACTCTTCTGTTAGGAATGTCATAGAGCGCAGTTTTGGTTCTTTGAAGAAGCGCTTTCCAATTTTCAGCAAAATGCCATGTTTTCCACTGAACACCCAAACATGCATCGTCATTGCTTGTTGTGCACTTCACAACTTCATTTGGGAGGAAGAAATTGCAGACAAGAATTTTAAGGAGTTTGGTGAAAATTGGCGGAATGAGGAGCCTGAAGAAATTCAAGATTATGTACCACCGGCTCACATTAGTATAAGCTTAGCAGAAAGAAGAAGACAGATGGATGATCTTAGGAAAAAGATTGCAAATGAGTTAGCTGTTAAAGCCAGAATGGCTCAAATTACATGATTACATTTTGATGATTGGATTTAAACTTTGAAGTAGTGGGACATGTTTTGCAGTTAAGAATTAAGTTGGAAGACCTAATTTATGCCTTTAAGTTCATAATTAGATACTTTAAGAATTATGTCAATACTTGAATTTATTCTTGTCCATACTTTTATGTTATTATGATAGATCATATTTTTGTTGAAACGTTTCATATTTCATATGGCAAGGAAACACGGCCAAATATTTCATATTTGAAGTGAACACCATGTTGTTGATATGGAGATATTCTTATTTGTCTCATTCAACTTAAGTTATTTGGGTAATAATGATTTTCATAACTTAAAATTTATTAAAAAACCATTGACTATCCTTAGATTTTATTTAAAAATCACAACTTTGACACCCATGGTGAAGATGGCACTTTATGTAAATATTGGTTTCTAACAGAAACGATTCTGTTAAGTACGAACCATACATGTTTCTGTTTCTTTCAGGTTACAAGATCAATTTTTTTTTACGATTACCATACAACATTTAAGATGCAGAATCACTCCAAAAAAATAGAAATGCAAAAAAGTGTGCTAGCCCCAAAATCATGTTAAAAAAATAGAATCATTACAGTACAGAGCCTAAATGAACAGATGGGATTTGGCTCCTCTCCATAAAGCCCTGGATTAAAGAGTGATGCCAAGGTCTATTAGGGATATGTTCACACTCTTATAACTGATTTTGACAATAATAAATAGATAAATATATTTCATAATTTATCTTCAAGTATTATTTTATAGAGATTTCATATTAAAAATCGAATTTTATGAATAAATGAAGAAATGAAGATCAAATTCATCAAATGGTGAAAATAGAAATCCTCTATAAATAAGTAAAGCTCAAGAAAGAGTGGAAGTATGAAATCTTCAGAAAGCATGAAGAAAGTACTTCAAAGCGTTAAGATCTCAGACTATCAAGACTTTTGAAGTTACTCCAATCATCAAACAATACAAGAAGAATGCAGAAGACCTTTTGCAAGATGTTTGATAGAAACCTTGAAGATCTTAGCTTAGTGCAATAGTGTACACACCATACGCAAGCACTACATTGCATCTTATAAGAATGCATTATATATTGTATCATTTATTTATATTAACTTAGAAAGACCTTAGGAGATGCCCAATGACCAATTGTCAAGACCTAAATATGGTTAGGAACATACTAGGTATAATGTGTCTTAGGAAATTATTGAGGAAATAGCAATGACACTATTCAAGGGCATTTTGGAACTATTAAAATAGGTATTATAATATGGTTTATTCAAAAAAGTTGTAGATATTCAAGTTACAAATCTAACACACTTAGAATCAGGCCAATCCGAATTTGGACGAGAAATTTATGACCTAAATACTGACAAAAGGTCAGTTTTCCAAAATGCTTGTCAAAAGTTAGGAGTGACCTTACGATCGATATGTCCGATCAACCAGTATAAGACCTAGCTTACCCAAGCTCCAATGGCTCTCTAATGACTAGTTTTTGCCAACAACAACTCTTTTTGGTAGTAAATCGGCAGTCGACTGGTAAGTCTAAAAAGTGATCGTTTGAATGAGATTTCTTGCCTACTTTTGTCCCCTAATCTCACCTATAAATACTTCTAATGCTACTCATTAATTAATAGTTAATCCTAACTTTGAATGAGCATTAGAAGTGAGATTGGTCTATATCATATCTTGAGTTCAAGTTCTTTATTTTACATTCAAAATGAACTCAAAGTTCCTTACAAGTCTTCATTTCTTCATTCGCATGTCAAGATTTTATTTGCTAGCATAAAAAAGACTTCAAATTTGTATTTTTTATATCATTGCATTTCATTCACGCACCACATAAGAGGTAACTCTAAACCTAACTATTCCACTTTTGTTTTTGTCCAAGAGTTGTGTTAAACTAGAACTTGACACCTTGTTTACATATTGTTCTAGACTGTACTTAAATATATGTATAGGACCCTCTTATCCTTAAGAAATTGTAAGGGCCCTCTCATCCTTGAAAGAGATTGTAAAGACCCTCTCATCTTTGAGAATAGAGGGCCATCTAATCATATAAAGAGATTGTATGGATTATCTTATCATTAAAAGAGTTTGTAAATGTTTTCCTCCCTACCTACTAATCTAAAAGGAGAGAGCTAGTGGAATAGCTTCCAAGTGAAACTTATAAGGAATGGACTAGACTTAGATTGAGTCAAAACACTATAAATTTTGGTGGTGTGATTATACTTGTTTTTTCAATATTTTGTAATTTTATTTAGAATCATATATTGGGGACTTTAAATTGGAGAATTTTTAAAATCCACTAGCATAACCTGTTGACCACAGCTCTAGGTTATTTCAGGGTCCTCCCAGCCCTAAGATCACTCTCTGGTCCTTGAGCTCTATGGAGAGGAATCCTATCATAATAAATGGGCCTGGTGAGACCTCGACGGTTGGGCCATTTGGGATGTAATTTGAATGGATCCGACTCCTGTCCATTGACTTGAGCATCTAACCATTTGCTTCACACCTATACAACAACACCAACACCTAGGATTTGTACATGTCCAAGTCATCCCAAACGTTAGATAAGTGAGAGGTAAGTGGTTGGTGTTGGAGAACTCTAGCCCATGGTGTTGGAGAGGAACTAGTGAGAAGAGAGAGAGAGACACACACACAAAATAAGAGAGAAAATTAAAGAGATAAAAAAGAGAGAGACAAAAAAAAAAAAAAAACCCTCACTAGTCCCTCTACAGCACCCCTCAGGTTGGAGAGGATCATAATCCTTATATCTATTTTTTTTTTTATCCAATGAGTTTGGATTCCAAAGTGACTTATAAATCATGTTCATGTCATGTGGTAGGATGATGTGGTATTCTCATCGTTGAATTGATTGGTCAACTTCCAAAATATCTGTAATTCTAGTTTCAAACATGAATACAATATACAATGTTATAAGCAATATCTTCCCATGTTTGTCCTTGTGTCCCATTGGCATTACCCTATATCCTCTTTATAGTGCAAGATTTTTCCGTGGTATATTTTTGCTACTTTGTTAATTCCTATTAGGTTTGATAGGTGATTACAGGACTCAAATGTCTACCTAGCCATGAAATTTGGTCACTTGGGACATGCTACTTGGTAGATATGCTAGGTCCACAAAGATTAGCTTCCCTTAGTTAGGGTTTGCTTCAAAAGCTTATTAGCTCATCAAGTCAAGGTTATTTGATTCACTTTATGCATAGCAGACCATGGAGGAACATCTTGAGCCATCACTCTAACGGCATGAAGTTGATTTTAAACTCATTGACAACATCAAAAAGAAGATTACAATTCATATGTCGCACGTTTGGTGAAAAAGAACTAAGTTGCTAATCCTTTTAATAAAAAAAACCACAAGGTATCATGCAAACAACAACAACAACAACAACTATAACCTTATCCCAACTAAATGGGGTCGGCTACATGGATCCGATAGAAGCATAAATACTAAAAGAATAAAATGAAGTAAAGGGCATAGAAGAGATGTGAAGACGTAAAAGAGGTAAAACACATAAGTCAGAGCAGCATTTCAGGAACATCCCCTTAATAAGGGTCGGCTACACAGGTCTTAGTCCTCCAAACAGCTCTATCAACGGTCAAACTTAAATTGAGTCCTAACTTTTGCGTATCTTTTTTTACCACTTCTCTCATAGTCATTTTAGGTCTGCCCTTTACTCTTTTAGCTCTTTCTATATAAATCGAGTCACCTTCTTTACTGGTACATCCATGGGTCTATGTAGGATATGACTATACAGTAACACCTTGATTTTAAAAACCTAGTCCTAGAAATGGAAAATTTTATAGGAGAAGGGTATATGATGGAAATGAATTATAATTAATGGTGAAAGAAATGAGGATCTTAATGAAGGTATCGAAAGGGGCTTGAGAGTGCCCACATTAGTGGAAAGGGTCCCACATGAGGATGGTAAAACGTAGGTAAAAGATTGGACAAAAAATGGTTAAATAGAACATAACCGGCTAGATTGGCCTACCTATCCTAGGGATAGAATGCCCAAAAATTATGTTTTTCTTCTGTGGGCCCCACCAATTGAAAGGGTTTTTCTACCCACTTTTTACCATGATTAAAGGAATGTTCGAGGGTAATTATTCAGGTGGTTTCATGTCAATGCATATTTTCTACCCCATGTTATTAAAATTTAAACAGATAAAAAAATAATGTTTTTATAAAACTTGTTTAGCCAAACAGACCTTAGTCTGTCCAGCTTATAAATAGGAGGGGAGAGTTGGATTATTTCTTTCCTTTTGTTGCTAAAGATAGAAACGAAACAGAGGAAGAGGAGAAGGAAAGGGAAAAGAGAAAGAAGAAGAAGGAAAGAAGAACGGAAAGAGGAGGAGAGAGAGTACAATAGTCTCTCCTACTGCATGTTGCTGCTAGGACTGCTATTCCTATAGCTAGGGCTACTACTGTTGATGCATGCAAGCATCCTTTGCTCTCCACAACTAGGTGGCGATGCCATGGTCTTACTCTAGCTGAAATTGAAGTGAAGGATGGCTGATCGAGTTAAGGATGGTCTTACTCAAGAAGCACAAGAAAACTTAGAATCCAAATTCAACCTTGTGAATTAAACTAGGGTGAGAATTGATTAAGGTTAGGGTTAGTTACTGATGGAATTGATTAAAAAAATTGTCTGTAGGAGTCAAGATTTATCTCTCATAGTGAAAACCCTCACTCATAAGCCTCAATGGAGACCTGATTTTTTGTCCTACTATCCTTGGAAACCCAGATTCATGGGGTTTTCCAATTTGAGTAAAATAAAATGAAATTGAAGGTGGGAATTACTCATGCATGGTGTTGATTTCACCTGGGATAGAAAATATGCAAGTGGTTCCTTTTTGGGAAGCAAATCTAAAATTAATGTAAGGTTTAAGAAGTTAATACAAGGGATAGGGACCAAGCTTAGGTAAAGAAATGATTTGGTTTTGTATTAAAAGTATAGATGAAGCAAAAATCAATATGTTTTTGAGAATAGAACCTACTGGGATCAGTGTTGCCATAAAACAAAAAGAAAAAAAAAGCAGAATAGTTGAAACCATTCTGCCAGTCTAACCGGCTGGAGAGCCTCTAGCTAACAAGCCAGCCTGTTAAGGCCTCACATAATAGGATTTTTGGATTCTCTTGTTGCTATTTAGGTCAAATCTGTCCGGAAGTGCTCCAAATTATTTAAAATGTTGAGAATAAAGTATAACCATGAATTATGGCTTGGTAAAAGAGAAGAAAAGGCTAAGAAAGAAGGGGTGAGAAGGGTACATAGATGTGAAAGACATGTAGAATCTATCCAGTAACTCAAAGATTACTCCAATGACTATAAAGGTTAGGTGAATGCCTTTCACTAAATAAGGAAAGGAATTAGATTATGAGCAGATTTAAATATAGAAATGTAAATAGAATTTAGAAAGAATATATCATGTTGTAACTAAGATTGATTCACATGTAAATTGTTAATTAGGGGTCTGATATACGTGTTTGGTGAAGAAAATACACGAGGCTAGGAATTTAGTGAAGAGCATCAGACATGGAATTCCAGATGAGTGGTTTCGTTATATTTTTTTGTGTTTTGTTATGCTTGATATGTTTATATATATTTCTTATTTCTTTGTTGAATTTACTGTGGAAGTGTACAATTATTTTGTATAAAAGTTTATGCGCTCTGATATGAAGCATGTTCTGTTGATATGAATGATGCTGTGATTATGGATGCATAATATGAATTGCTACGTGGTGTTAGATGTAATATTGATAGTTTGTGGCACGGTGTGGCCGAGGTTCTATCCGGTACCGTGGGCTCAGAGGTCAGTCTTACATCTAGGACCACAGATGTGTGTTTGTGGAGATGGGTATAATATTGACAGTTTGTGGAATGGTGTGGCTGAGGTTTTGTCCGGTACCATGGGCTCAAAGGTCAGTCTTACAGCTAGGATCACAGATGTATGTTTGTGAAGATGGATGTAATATTGACGGTCTGTGGCACGGTGTGGCCGAGGTTCTATCCAGTACTATGGGCTCAGAGGTCAGCCTTACAACTATGACCACAAATGCATTTTGGATGCTATGGATGCATATAGTTGCATTTGGTTAGTTATAACCCCTTGTCAATAGGGGTTCAAGTATTGGCTAATCTCAGTTGGTGGTATGTCATATAGGACTACTACGCCCGGATATAATGTACTGTATCCTGAGAGGGCACATCATTGTATGGTGTAGCATATGCATGGTTGTCGGACACATGGGGGACCGAGGCTCTGACAGGGACCATGGGGTCGGGATTACTATTTAGGGCTTAGCCAGGGGATCGAGGCTCTAACCTAGACTGGCTAGCTTTTGCCTACAGTGAGCTTATATTCTTGAGGCCCAACATACAAGGTTGGGAATGCCACTTATGTTGCTTATAGCACTTAACCCATAGGATGAGACTTAGTAATTATAATGGAACTAGATTAATAATTAAATCATTTTAAGTTGTTGTTATGGATTTGAGATGCGGTGTGTTTTATAAGTTGGTGATATAGTCTTGAGATGCAGTGTGCTTGAGAATTATTATTCATGAATCTTGTATGCATATGTGTTTTTTTGCCCCCACCCCACACTGAGCATATCCGTGCTCACCCCCCATCCGTACTCATTCCTAGGTATTGAAGTTGAAGCAGAGACGGGTGGGTGATTTGTTAGAGATGAAGACACTTATAGGGAGTGCTTGTAGACAAATACAATGTGTATAATATTGTAATTAAATGTAAGATGTAATATGTACTTTGTTGTAACCTGTGGAATCAATTAGTGGGCTTGTAATATTGTATAAGCATCATTGTAGCTGATCACCACGTGTATCTTATGATTTTTATGAATTTTTATATACACTTTGATTTGTAGATGTGTTAATTGTGGGTTTGGTTATTACTTACATCTGAGATCTTGGGTATTGGTTGGTTGACTGGATTAGAAATTCCAGTATTGCATACTTGTGCCATATGGAGGGTAGGGTGTGTCCGAGGTGGTATTAGAGTGGGATGCTCTATGGTAACCCAACCCAACTATGAGACTTTAGGTGTGTGGTGATCAATAGGTAAACCGATAAATTTTTTTTTATTAGATTAATAAATAAAAATGCCACAGGTGGGAGAGATAAAAGAGACAGGAAGTAGATAAATCTCATTAAGATTTCATTACATGAAAGATAAAACTTAAGAAATTACATATGTGAGTAAACCTTAATAGATAGAACTCCCACAAGAAAGATAGAAGTACAAAAAGGAAAGGGAAAGAAACCCCGTAAGTACAAAATGGGGGTGAAACAACAGAACCCCATAGGGATTAAGTACAAACTAAGAGTCTAAAAGAACTGATTTAAGTCAATTTGTACACAAAATAAGAAAGACAAAGACAAGTCAGAAAGTGAGAGAAAATTTATGGAGACAATTGAGCTCTATTGCTGAGATCGCCGCTAGTGACTCGAAGAGGAAGAAGCCCGCTGAGATTAAGCTTGAAAGCAGGGAGGCCTATAGTTCGGCGAAATGCGCATGCATTCTGCCAATCCCTCAAAAGAAGACTCCACAAACCCAACTCTGGAAGCAAGTGCATTTAAGCTAGTGCCAACCTGAGACTCCAAACTATCCAAACAAGTGGCAACTTGAGCAAAACCTCTGTCCACGTGCTCCAGCACTGCTTACAGAGTCAAAGTGTAGGGCAAAAAACAAGTAGGAAATGAGTGTAAGGAAGATAGTTAAAAAAATTAATAAATAAATGCATAGAGAGTGTGCGAGAATCACCTCCAGTAGAGGTAGAAGGCTGAGTCGGAGTGGGAGCAGTCTTGAAGTGAGTCTGGGAAGTGAAACTAGCCAAGAAAGTCTTCTCCCTAGTAGGATTTGGTACCGTGGGTACTCTCAGGAACATGTGTGGGTGGGATTCCTAAACTTGCCATGTCCTCTTCCATGAGATTTACATCAATATCGCTAATATCGAAATCATGGAAGGGATTTGAGTGCTCCTCCTCTTCCCTAACACGTACCCCTTCCTCAGGCTGGTGCTCATCTCTCTGTTGTGTCCCATCTCCCTCCTGCAGCTCATCCTCACCCTTATGCACATCCTCTTCATGCTCCTCCAAGTCTTCCTTAGCTGCGGGTGCTTCATCCTGATCACTACCAGCATACTCATGTAGTTCCATTTTCTCTAAGATGGCACGATCAAAAGGAATGACATGTGTATCCATCCTTTTCTCACCCTCTAGGTTGATGCCTATATGCCTGAATACCTTGGTTAGTACCTTACCATAGAAAAGGTAGCCATCAGCTAGACAATAAACACAAGCCATCATTTGCCTTAGCATTATGTAAGGTGATGAGCACGTTTATGTGTGAAATCTAGGGTAGTAAAACATGCATTTTTACATATTTAGAATGGAGCTACCTTGGTTTTTACTCTCTTTTTGTAGGTTTTATATTTTCAAGGCCTTAAGGACTATCGGGCGCTATATCTTCAATTTTAGACGTAAAGAGGTCTTATTTCTTTCCATGGTTGCGAAGAGGACGAAATTCTGAGCAAGATGGACGTGTTCAATTAAAAGTACACATTCGTTTGGTCAC
>NW_024868609.1:45632-79575 GCF_013358625.1 Macadamia integrifolia | reverse complement strand
GGAAGGTAGTAGCTTATGCCTCTCGGCAGTTGAAGCCGTATGAGCAAAACTATCCTACACACGATCTCGAACTTGCAGCAGTGGTGCATGCCTTAAAGATTTGGAGGCACTACCTATATGGGGAGAAGTGTGAGATCTTCACTGACCAAAAAAGTCTAAAATACATCTTCACACAAAAAGAATTAAATATGAGGCAAAGAAGGTGGTTGGAATTGATGAAAGACTATGACTGTACCATTAGCTACCACCCAGGCAAGGCAATTGTGGTAGCTGACGCATTGAGTAGGAAGTCTCAGGGGATTTCAGCAGCACTTCTAACTAGCCAGCCACACCTACTAGAGAATATACGGAGTCTTGACCTAGAGATTATAGTGAAAAATACCACATCCTTGATGGAAGCTTTGAGAGTACAACCAACATTGATTGACAGAATCAAGTCTGCACAAGGGAATGATATGTCCTTAGAGAGAATTAGGAAGGAAGTTCAAGAGAGCAAAAAGCCAGATTTTTCTATGTTCATTGATGGGAGTTTGAGATTCCAAGGTAGGTTATGTGTACCAAATGACACCAAGGTGAAATAGCTCATCCTAAGTGAGGCACACTCCTCACCTTACGCTGTACATTTAGGTGGTACCAAGATGTATCGCAATCTTAGGGAGGTTTATTGGTTGAACAACATGAAGAGAGAGATTGCAGAGTACATATAAAGATGCCTAACCTATCAGCAAGTGAAGGTAGAGCATCAGAGGCCATCAGGACTCTTGCAGCCTTTACCCATTTCTGAGTGGAAGTGGGAGCAAATATCTATGGATTTTGTTACAGCATTGCCGAGAACTTCCAGAGGGCATGAGGCTATATGGGTCATTATTGATAGGCTGACCAAGTTAGCTCATTTTCTACCTATTAGGATGAATTATTCATTAGAAAAATTGGCCCAGTGTATATAGATGAGATAATTAGGTTACATGGCGTGCCAATTACTATAGTGTCAGACAGAGATCCTAGGTTCACTTCACGTTTTTGGCAAAGTTTACAGAAAGCCATGGGCACTTAACTTGAATTTAGCACAGCTTTTCATCCGCATATAGATGGACAAACAAAGAGGACCATTAAAATATTAGAAGATATGTTGAGGGCTTGCACTATAGACCTCAAGGGCAATTGGGGTGATCACCTGCCATTGGTGGAGTTTGCATAAAACAACAGTTACCAGGCCACCATTGGCATGGCACCATATGAGGCTCTCTATGGTAGGAAGTGTAGATCTCCAATATATTGGGATGAGGTAGGAGAAAGGAGGTTGTTAGCACCAGAGATTTTACAAAGGACCTATGATAAGGTCGAGTTGATTCAGAAGAGGATCAAGACAGCCCAGAGTCGACAGAAAAGCTATGCAGATAATAGAAGGAAGACTCTAGAATTCGAGGTGGGAGATATGATATTTCTCAAGGTGTCACCTATGAAGGGAGTCATGAGGTTTGGGAAAAAGGGCAAGTTGAGCCCTAGATATGTGGGACCATTTGAAATCCTAGATAGGATTGGGAAAGTGGCTTATCGAGTTGCATTATCACCTGCCTTATCTAGTATGCACAACGTATTTCATGTATCTATGCTCAAAAAGTATGTAGCAGACCCTTCCCATGTGCTAAGATATGAACCTCTACAGTTAAAAGAGGATTTGTCCTACAAAGAAGTACCTATACAGATTTTGGAAAGTAAACGACAAGTACTTCATAATCGGAAGATCTCTTAAGTGAAGGTGCTTTGGAAGAATCACACAATTCAAGAGGCATCATGGGAACGAGAAGAGGACATACAGTCCAATTACCCACATCGTTTGGACAATTGAGGTATGTACAAATTTCGAGGGTGAAATTTTTATAAGGGGGGAGGAATGTAATACCCCTCCCTATTTCCAATTTAAATGGGTTTTCTGTTTTCTTTTGCAAAAATCTTGTGTGATTCAGCTTAGGGACCTAACCCAAACCATTGTGCAATACCCCTCCCTATTTCCAATTTACATGTTTGTGATGGTAATATATATATATATATATATAATAGTTTTATATGTAATTATAGATATCAATGTCATTAATGGGAACAAATAAGATAGTAGTTGGAATGGTTTGAAAATAGGACAAAAAAAGACAAAGGGGAGTTAAAGATGAGAGACTTTTTGAGATGGGATGACTATGTATATATGACATTGCACAAAAGGGAGTAATATAATATATAAATATTAATTTCATTGCACAAAAGGGGGGCTTGTCTATTGTCGGTGGAGAAGAAAAGGAGAGGAAGAGTGAGATGAAGTTGGGTGGGACCTACCTATCCTCTCCCTATTAACCCACCTCCCTCATTTGTTAGCTAAGAGACAAAGAAGAAAATCAAGAAAATCAAGAAAAGAAGAAAATCAAGAAAAGAAGAAGATAAGAGAAGAGAAAGGGGGAGGAATGCTCACATACTAAGAGAGAGAGGGAGGGACTTGTGTGAGAGTGATGGATGGGGAGAGAGAGAGACATGGACATGAGAAAGGGATAGGTGGAGAGAGAAAGGGGAAGGGAGAGTAAGGGTTTTTTTGTAAAGGGAGGATGTGCATACAAATCTTTGAATAAGAAAGAAAGGAAAGAAAAGAAGGGAAAGGAAAGCAGAGAGTAAGAGGGAGATGGACTATTGTGGTGGCTGTGATTTTCTCAAATTCAGGTAAAGAAAGTGGAGGAAAGGAGGAGGAGAGAAGGACTCCAATGATTTTGGTGGAGGAAGAGCTTCACAATTAAAATTTGAGAAAAGAAAGAGGAAGTGGAGGTGAGGTTCTTAGCTTTTCAAACCTTAGTTCTTCCATGGTTACATGAGTTTTAAAAGAAAGAGAAGGAGAGAGAGAGAGAGAGAAGTGAGTTGGGAGAGGGAGCTCCTGCCAAGGCCAAGTTGTAGCCCAACCTCACAGCTTGCTACTGTCCAGCTGAGGTTTTGGCTTCTCCTCCCCTATTTTGGTATTTTTAAATCAACTTTGTTTAGTATAATTATGTAAAAGATTGGAAGCAACTATAGTTGGAATCCCATTGTTATTTAATTTTAAAAGGGCATTGTCTGAATGAGTTCAAAAGAGGAACCTATATTAAGGAAATTGAAATATACATGGAACCTAGGACACTAAAGCTGATTTGATTATATGGGAAGTCTTTTAAGAGATCAGCTCCGATGGTAAAGAGTAAAGAAAAAGAAACAAAAAAAAGGAGAAGTTTATGGCTACGTATATATGAAATGATTGTGTAACATGGCCTTACTAAAGTCCTACTAAGACTACTAATATGGATTTATCATAATCATTAGACAACATAGTGGACCATGATCAAATAAGTTAACTACCCACTATCTTAGTCAATATTTGTTGATTTAAGTACTACTAAGAGTCGATTACGTACCATGGACTGCTGTGTAATATGAAAGTTCGATCATTAGAGGAATTCTTGAATTCCAAGAGTACGCAATCAGCCCAGACGCACTTTACCAAAACGGCCATGACTTCTTTTATAAAATAGTAAATGACGTTCCATCTATTTTGTAAGAAAATAGACTCATATATCTTTCTATCCATATAGGGCATGGATACTAGTTCCTTCGAAATTGGTACAGGTTTGACACGAAAGTTACCCAAAAATAGTGGACTGTAATTACTATTTTCAGCTTCAGTCATTCAGCATAGTCTTGTGGACCTAGTTCGGGTCGTTAGGCCATTTAGAAATGCTCCCACATCAATCAGAGATTAAGAAACCTATGTAAAAGCCTAAGTATATGATTTGGTTGGATGGTGAGTTTAAAGTAAAAGGATCAAGTTCGGCAGCCGGTAGCATATATAACAAAGTGAAAGCTTAAGTTTAGGAGTGATTACATACTTGAGTCATTAACTTTGAAATAATAAATTCTTATGTAGGTGATAAAATTGCTAGAGAACGTTAGCAGAAAGTGGTTCTCACAGAAATATTTGGACATCATCCACAAGTGAGGGGAATTCAACCATATCCTCTCATGTTTTGCCATTTACAGTATATATGTATGTCATTGCCTCTAAGATCTGTTTTATGTTTTTATATGTATCAAAATATTGTTTTCATGGTTTTATTTATAAGTGTGAGGCATGATAGACATAAGATAAAATTAAGACGTAAAATGGACCGAAGCTAAAAGTTGTCAAAGTCCTTTCCAACAGAGGAACTGGGAAGGATAATGGGGTCTTTTAATGCCCACCTTGCTAGTATGGGACAGTCAGGGGAGGACCAATAAGGGCTCCAGAAATATCCCGCTCCACCCAAATGTTAAAATTGACAGTGACAACTGGATGCCAAAGTTGGTAAGCAAGACAACAAAGAATAAAAAAATAAAAGAAAAGATTAAAGATACACTCTCAAGGCACGACCCAGATCCTTTAAGCTAAAAAGCAAGAAAAGGGCGAGGCGTTGAGAGAGGAACTTGTGGGATGAATTCTCAAGACACGACCCAAATCCTTTGAGCTCAAGAGCAAGACAAGGGCGAGGCATTGAGGGAAAACATCCTACCCAAAAGTAAGAAAGTAAAGGTAAAAGAATAAGAAAAAGAGTAAGAAAGAAAAGATAGGTTAAAGAGGAAAAGGATAATGTTGAGGTTGATGATTATTTGATTTTGAATGTCATGCATGTCAGTATATGTATGATCAGATATATTATATTTTCAAATTTATGCATTGAAAAAAGTAGCACGTGATTTGTATGATGTTTCTTCGGTCATGCATGTTTTACTCCATGATATGATTGTGTTTGCCTCACTAAGCTAGTTGAGCTTACCCCATGATATATAACTATTTTACAGAGCCAAAACATGTGCCATGTCGTTGTGCATATTGTGTATTTGGTGATAGAGGTGTCGATTTTCCTTCCTCCAAGGAATAATCTGAAGATATAACTATTCCAGACTTTGCTAGACTTTTTGAAAGAATGTTGTAATAACTTTACAATGGATTACAGTACGTTTAATGTATTTGATAGATATAGACATATTAAGACTGTTAATGTGTAATAAAGTTATAAATATGACGACTTAGCTTCCGCTGTAGAAATTTTGATATGTTTTCAGATTAATTTCCGCTGCATATATGTGTTTGGGTAAGAGAATTTTAAGATTATGCTGTTATTTAACGGTGACCTGCGAGGCCTGCACCCATATCTTACCCGAATTTGGGGGCGTTGGTAATGTGGTGCAGTGGACCCTTCTGTGGATGAGGAAGGATGAATGGTGGGCATATGATCTTCTGATGATTCTCTTCTTCTGGGGGTCCTTATGACTCTTACCCTTTGACTCATGACTCTTCTGTAAGCATGGGTATTCATATGACTCTTCCGAGCTCTAGGTACAATGAGTTGAGTGGGGTCACTCTGTAGTTTCTTCATCCAGATTGTTCATATGATCAAGGAGTGGATTGGTATTAACATTGAAAGGTTGTTTAACCTTGACCTCAATGGTTCCATTGTCTACTAAGTCCTAAATTGCATGTTGTAAACCCAAACATCTTTCAATATTGTGCCCCTTCTGAGTGTGGTCAGCACAATACTCATGATCCCTATACCAAGCTGGAGGAGGGTTGCTGATCACTCTTGGAACCACTATCCCTAGAAATTCTTACTTCTTTAACTTCTCATATACGGCCGTTATGGGCATTCCCAAATCAGAAAATTGCCTTCTTGGGTGAGAGGCCCTTTGGGCGAGTGCATCTGCTTGTATTATGAAGTGCTGTGAAGAAGTGGCTAGTGAGACTGACTGCTGAACTGCACTCACCACATTAGTTTCTGGACCCTTTCTCCATCTGACTCGGGTGTTCTTACTTACATCTTGGGAGGATCATTGATACTGGGCCTCTCTCAAAATTATATTCTCCACATGCATTCCAGTGGCTATTAAGGCATCAAAATTTTGTAAATGCTGATAGTAAAGAACATCATAATAGGGTTTTGATAGGTTTGCTATCAACATCTCTACCTGCTTTGCTTCTGAAGGTCTATCTGCAATCTTGGCGGCCTTGTCTCTAAATCTCATCAAGAAGGCGGTGAATCCTTCTTTAGGCTGCTGCCTCAACATCTCAAGCTCCTGACATTTCACATCCACCTCAATATTATAGGAGTACTACTTGGTGAAGGCTTTCTCTACCGTTGCTCAGTTCTGAGTTTGTGATGACTCCAACTGTGTGAGCCACCCTAGTGCTGGTCTAAATAATGTTAACATGAAGGCCTGACCCATCTAGTTATCTGCAAGTTGTCACGACTTGCCGATGCTAAGGAAGACTTTGAGATGAGCCTTGGGGTCTCCTTACCCATCAAACCTATCAATCTGCCACTTGAATTATTTTGGAATTCTTGCCCCAGAGAAGAAACTCATTTCCTTAGAATCCACTGTTTGGCCTTCTGAGCCTTTTCCTGCTCGAATCATGTTCTCCAACTTCTCTAACTGCTCTCTAAGTTTCCTTTCTTTCTCTGTCTCCGGAGGCTCAAAGTGGACGTGTGCTGCAAATTCCTCCTCTTCATCTTCAATCACTACCCTAGTAGAATAAGCCCCTCGTTGACCATTCAGATGGGTAGGTGAAGATCCTCTCTGACCAGTTGGTCAGACATGCTTTGGTTCTCCTGAGTTAACTCTAGAAGAATTCCCACGATGACATGTATCTCTATTCTGTTCCACATCTCCCCTAGCCAGTGCCGTCTCATTCCTGGGATCAACTCTAGGAGGGTTCTGAAGTGTATGCAATATCTGAGCTATCCCTCTCTTGACTTTAGCCATTTCTATCTGCAATGTCTCCACGGGACGGACCCAGGCCTATTTGGGTGTTTCTATGTTGGGTGGATCCATGCTTACGGGGTTGTAATCACCTGGTAGTAGACAATCTCAAAGAGACAACGGAGGTGATTCTAGACTTAGGCGAGTCAATCGATTACCCTGACGCATCTAAAGGGACTGTGGATAATACTAGAGGTATGGAATTGTGCCTGAACCAAAGGTGGTTTATTTTAGGATTCTTGAATTCCCAACCCCTTGTTCATACATTCACCAAATTAACAACCATTGATTCATCCAAAGTCAGTCTGCTAAATGGTAGGGGTGGATAGGGTTTGATGCCCTTGGTCCACCCAATGTCATAAGCAGGAAGTTCATACAAATGGCGTGTTGAGAATATTCCCATAAGACATTCCATGTAATAAAGTCATGCTTTTCTTGCTTTTTTTCCACTAGGTGTCCTTCCTCCTGATTTTTCTCGGGACTTCTTAGGACTTGATGTGACTACAACGGGATTGCCCCTGAGTCACATATCTAAACATTCTTCTTAAGGAGGAGGGACACCTTTTATCCAAAACCCACTTTAGGAAAGCAATTCTTTATGATGGGAATATAGAGTAGGAACATTCCTTTTCAAGACCACAAACAAGTTCTACAATTAGCTTATGGCTCCTAGCTTCTTCATCTATTTTCTACAGGATGCGAGCATGAGAGGATCTATATACACAAGGTACATGATCCTTTTGATATACCCGTAGGTACGAGATTAAGGGGGTGACTTCCTTACCCATTAGTCGTGACTACACACGAGGTTAACCAATTGGCCATGGGGTGGTGGAACCGTGAGTGATTGTATGTAAAAGTGTAATGTAGGATAACCATCATTTGATCTCAAAATGCCGTAAAGTGCACGGACCTCCCCAAGGGTGCTGGCATAAATATGGACATCCTCGTCGTTTGATGATGCATTCGATCTCAGAATGTTATAAAGTGCATGGACCTCCCCAAGGGTGCTGGCACAAATACAACATCCTCACCGTTTGACGATACCTTTCATTCTTGTATAAGAAGTGGGTATCATTTTTCTCAGAGTACTCTCCATGACATGCACTGACCTCCCCGAGGGTGCGAGTATGACAGGGAGTCCCTCGCCAAATGATTTCACTTTGAGCATGATGCATGATGTAATTAGTGAATACAATTACAAACATAGGGTTAGCCAAACATGTTTTCAAGCAAATGTAGTGGAAAATGTTCTTGCATTTAAATGTAGCATCTAGTATCAGAAGCTTGACACTTATCCCCAGTGGAGTCGCCACTGTGAGGGTCGCGGCTAGAGATGGACCAAGATTGTCTCCCTTCCCTTGGGGGGAAAAGGACTTGCATCCCAACCTCTCTCCTCTCTCCTCTCTCCTCTTTTATGTAAGGGGAAGGGTTCGTGTAGTGTGTGCTTTGCTTGCGGGCCCCGCACCGCCGTATCGTCGCTTGGAGATATATGGAGGCCTATTTTACAAGAGTGTAAAATTTGGCATTTGAGACAGGGCTTTGATGATGGTCCAATATAGGGATTGGGATCATACAAATGAGGTTTGGAGTCACCACCTAGGGTTACGAGCCTACGACCCGGGGGTGGGCCCGATTCTTGAGAAAATGGTCTGGTCTAGAGATTTAGGGTAAATGTCAGGTTATAAAGTTGAGAAGGTGTTAGGCACCCAATCTACCCAATTCAACTGGTCTTCTTGCTCGATGCTTGAGAATGAACATTTTCCATAATTATTACTATTCCACATGTATGGCTAAGTTATTACACATATACATTAATTGAATTCAAACTACTATATAGACTAGAATAAGGCATGTATAAAGTCTACATTATGACGAGGTGGTTGAGAAATTATACCTGAACTTAACCCCTATTTCGGGTCAATAGGGGTGGGCCCCTGACTAGTACCGGTTTGAACTGTCTTTCATGTTTTCCTGGCTCAGGGGAAGATGGTCTTGACCTCCAACTTTCTTTCTTGAGAGATGTTGATTGTGATGTTATTCGGATAGAGTTTCAGCTAAGAACGGTCACTTTCGGATTTGGATTCGGACAGAGCTTCGGCTAGGAAAGGCTATTTTTGGGCATGGGATGAGGTGGTACTCCGACAAAACTTCGGCTAGGGAAGGCAATTTCCTGATTTAGGATGAGGTGGTACTCTGACAGAGCTTCCATTGGGGATAGGCTAAGGGAGGACTAGGCTCAGGTGGCACTTTGGCAGAGCTTTCGCTGAGAATGGCTATTTCTGGAAAGATTCCAAGGACAATCGGACAGGGGTTCAGCTAGGAATGACTATTTCTTAAAAGAAACGGACTAACCTAAAAATGGATTGAAGAACTTCAAAGCCCCGAAGAACACTTTGAAGATCCAAACAAAGTTTCAGATCTTAACAAAGATCTCTTCGTAGACCCAAAGAACCTCATAAAGGGGGGATTTCTATCTCAGGAACGCTCAAGAACACTGAAGAACACTCAAGGGAGGTGGCTCAAGAACATATTATTTTTGACTAAAAACTAGATCTAACTAAGAATTTGGATTGAAGATCTTCAAGATCCCAAAGAACACTTCGAAGATCCAAATGAGTTTTCGGATCTTGACGAAGATCGCTCCGAAGATCAGAAGAAAATCAAGAAGGGGAGGGGAGGAAAATTTTGCTATGAAAGAGGAAAGGGATTCTAGTGTCTTGGTTTGTTTTTTCTAAGGGAGGAGGGGTATTTATAGTTTTTTCCACCCAAAAATGAGAGGGGGAATCCCTTTATCCAGTGGATGAAAGGGGACCTCTTACCTAAATTGAGGGGATAGGATTTTTGTCCAATGGGTAAAGGGGAGAGTTGAAGGCAAAAATTGGTGGGGAGGACTTTTGTCCAGTGGGTAAAAGGGGGTTTTCAAAAAAACGGGTGGAGAGAGAAAGTTTAGCAAAAAAAATGCAGTTTTTAGAAAAGTGGGAAGAGAGAGAAAGTTTAGCCGAAAAAGGGTGATTTTCAAAAAAGCAAGAGGAGAGAGAAAGTTAGCCCAAAAAAGTTGGTTTTCAGAAAAGCGGGAGGAGAAAGAAAGTTTAGGCAAGTAGTACGGGTGATGTCACGAGTGCGTGACAGATGACGCACAGGTAATGGCTGAGGTGGTGCGGGCATGTGGGCAATGTGCACAGAGTGTGGGTCAGAATGGTATGGGTGTGCGGGCAATGTGCACAGCATGCGAGCAGGGTGTACGAGGCCATGCAGCAAGGTGTAGGCAGGGTGTGTGCGGCCATGTAGCAGGGGCAAGCATGTTGTGCGGCGGGGGAGCGCATGCTATGCGGTGGGGGTGTGTAGCATGCGGCAGGGGCATGCAATCCAGACTGGGTTGGCTTAGCTGGTTGGCTTGTCAGTGTGCACGATATGCACGTGGAAAAAATGTGATTTTTCAGGGAAGATTACGAGCAATCCGACGGTCCAATTTTGGCGTACCATATATCATTGAAATTTTATTTTTGAGCACTATCCATTTGTACGGTCATCTTGACCAGATTCCTTCGTATATAAAAAGCCAAAATTGGTGCCCCTTCCCCTCTGCATGAGGGTTTCTAGGGTTTTAGGCCTAAGAGTGTTTCCATCAGCATCTCTATTAGTCAGAAGCTAGAAGTCACGTCCAAGATCCATATTTCATCATAGCCAGGGGAGGGTGACAAAATTGGGTGTCTACAAAAGCCAGCGGGTTGATCATTCCTACAACTAGCTCTTGGGGAAGGTCCAGGAGACCCAAAGACCTTACCCACCACTCTTAGTCAAACTCCTTAGTGGTGGAGTGCCACCTTAAGACTATGTTCTTCCTTTTTTGAAGGTGTTTTTTGTGAAGATCTTTTGCTAGAATAGCAGCGGTTTTAATGCCTCTATTAAGCATAGAGTATTCAAAGCTCTTAACTCGAAGTCCATAGCTAAGTTCCATGTGTCATTGGAAACTAAGGTGATGGAGGATTCAATTGATTCCATTTCCAAGCCTACAACCCCAAGTTGGGATTTTTTTTTGTACTCGTTTCTACTACTTGGGTATAGATCAATTGGGATCCCTCTTTCCTTAAAGTTAATGTGATTCAAAATTCTACTCAGTTGATCCAAATTGAAGATTCCATTTATAACATGTCCCTCTCCTTTCACTATAACAACAAAATCCAAAACTTTATCCCAGCTTAATGGGTTTGGCTACACAGAGATTCATGCAAGGATGAGTGCTAGTATCCATACAAAAAGACTGATGGTTATGACTAATTTTAATAAGTGCCGGCTATCAACCTGATATACCACTACAAATAAAAGCAATTATAATCAATACCAAGGTTTATAGTGGTTCGACTCAACTCGAGTTTGGTCCACTCCTCAGAAGTTCCACTTAAGAGGTATTCCACTAGTTCTTCCCTTTTAGTACAGTAGGTGGGGAGGAAACACATTTACAACTCTTTTTATAGGATAAGAAGATCCTTTACAAATCTGTTTCAAATGTAAGGAGGAACCTTTGAAATCTTTTTTTTTTTTTTTTTTTGCTAAAAGGTCAAATTATATTAATAGCAAAAAAAGGAAAATAAAGTAAAAAGCATGAAGCGAGTCTCCACCTTTGGCATTGCCATTAGTAGAGACTCACAACTGCTATCTCACACAGTTTGAAAATCTAAAGTGAGGTTGCCCCTCAATGTCAACTTGCAACTCTGAGGCAATATGCGGGGTAAGCTGCACATCGTTACTGTCAGTCCCAGACTTTGCTGCTTCCTTAGCCAAAAAATCCACCATTGGATTAGCTTCTCTAAAACAATGGGAGATCTTCCACTTAATATTATCCAAAAAATCTAACAGATGAGACCACTCCTGAAGAACAGACCAAGGGATTAGTCTATTGTGGAAAATGAAAACTACAGCAAAGGAGTCTGACTTAATCCAGAGGTGTCTAATATTCATTTCATGAGCAAGCTTCAGCCCCTTAATGATACTCTAGACCTTGGCCAAAAAATTTGAAGAAAACCCAAGTAGAACTGGAAACAGAGAAGCTTTCTACCATCATGGTCTCTGAAAATTCCTCCACCCCTTGCTCGACCCGGGTTCCCAAGCGAGCATCAATCCACATTGAGCTTGACCCATGTAGGGAAAGGCTTATACCAGTGAACCTCCAAGGGTGAGTAGTCTACCCTAGATGAAAGGACAATATTGAGCTTACGACAAATTATCAAATCTGATGCTATTTTGGGTATTACTTTCATCTGACAACAGATGAAGCTGATTTCCCCCTAATGGCGCAAAGGATCTCAGGCTAGCTTCGAGAGCTCCCCTCAAAGCGCCTTTGGTTACGTTCAAACCAAATGGCATCAATAGTCACAAAAAGACTGATCTTCCAAGCTAGTTTTAAACGCCATCCTTTCCCCTTAATTCTCCACCAGTCTAGAAGCTCAAGAGCTAAACTACTGCTGCCCCAGGTCACATTAAAAAAATTTGAGACAACGTTCCAAATCCCTAAAGAGAAAGGGAATTCAAAGAAAAGGTGGGGAAAGGATTTGGAAGACGAAACACAAAGCTCACACTTGGATGGGAATTGGATCCTTTTAGCCTTGATCATGTCGTCTGTAGGCATTTTCTCGTGGCCCCAACTCCAGCCCAATAGAGTGAGTCTTGGAGGGAGCAGTTTATTCCACACAGTCCCCACCCAAGAAACAATAGGGTATCGAGATCTGAGACCCTCCCATGCGGTCTTGATAGAGAACAGACCCATCAGATCCAGACTCCAAAGGTAGCGGTCTTTCATGTTATGAGAGGTAAATTTTATGGTCTTGATAGATGTAAAAAAATCCCTAAGTAGATCATAATGAACCTGAGGTAGTGCCCATTGACCATTCTCAATAAAGTGAGAAACTGTGTGGTTGAGGTTAGCAAACACCTCCTCCTACAGTCTAGAGGCTTCCAATATAGGATTATTACCCCACCAGTTGTCTCTCTAAAAGTCAATGCTGCGACCATCGCCCACAAACCACCTTTCATTCTCAACCACAAAGTTCCACATTTTCCTCACCCCAAGCAAGATAGAGGATCTTATATGACCCATTTTTGTTGCACCAGATGCAGAGATAAACTTGTTTTGATGAGTCTACTCAACTGAGAATCTTCATGCTTTATTTTCCAGGCAAATTTAGCAAGCAGTGCCTTGTTCACATCCCGTAGTCTTCTCAAGCCAGGCGCCCCTCCTTCTTTGGCTTACAAACCTGGTCCCATTTGATCATGATGGATTTGGAATTATCAATCTCGCACGTCCAGATGAAATTCCTCATCCATTTTTCTAAACATTTGATCAAAGTAGATGGCCACCAGTACATAGAGAAGCTATGCAACGGCATCCATGAAATGATAGATTTAACTAACTCGACCCAGCCAGCCATAGATAGGAGCCTTCCTTTCCATCCCGCAAGCTTGGCTTTAATTCTGTCCATCTTTGGAAGAAGGGGGTCCCTTTTCACCCTGCCATGAAAAATTTCCACTCCTAAATATTTGGTGGGAAAATTACAAGTAGGGATGGATAGTTCCTCTCCAACCACTGCTTCCTGGAAGAGGGGATCTTTCCCAAAAATAATTTTCTCTTCTCTAAACTAAAGAACTGACCAGAGCAGCTTTGGTATGAAGTCAAAAAAAAAAATTCAAATTTTTAACATACCTTTTGGAGGCATTTGAGAAGCTGAAAACGTCATCTGTAAATAGAAGATGGGTCGAGACTTCAACACCATGAGGCCCAAAGATGGGTTGATGAGCCCTTTGGCTGACAACTCCCTTAGGCCATGGCACAATACTTCTTTAGCAATGATGAAAAGAATAGGAGATATGGGATCACCCTACCTTAAACCTCTGCTGACTTCAAGAAATCCCAGCAGCCCCCCATTAAGGAGAACAGAAAATCTGGCTGAAGTTAGAATGGTGTGGATCCAACCAATTATGGTCTCAGAGAATCCAAACCTGCTTAGAACTTTGAACAAGAAATCCCAACAAAGGGTGTCAAATGCCTTTGAAATGTCAACTTTTAATCCAAGGCCGCTGCCTCGAGCAGAATTTCCCATAAGGTTAGCAAGCTTCGAGGCTAACCCAATGTTTATCTGGATAACTTTTCCCTTCTAAAATGCACCTTGCTCAGGGAAGATAATTTTTGGGAGAAAATCAAAGATTCGAGAGGCTAAAATTTTAGACAAAATTTTACAGAAAAAATTACCCATGCATAATGGTCGGAATTTTTCTAAAGATCTTGCCCCCTTTATCTTTGGAATTAGAAGTAAAAAATTGTTATTAATTCCTTTAGGGAGAATACCTGAGGAGAAGAAGCCCTTCATAGCTCTGCACACATCAGGGCCGATTACCTCCCAGCAAGTCTTGAAAAATGCTCCTGAGTACCCATTTGCACCAGGCGAGCTTTCGGGGTCTAGGTTCCAAACCGCCCTTTTGATCTCGTCATCCGTAGGAATAGAGTCTAGAATCCGGCAATCTAAGTCTTGGATAATTTTAGGGATAAAATTAAATAGGTGGGCTTGGGCATCCAGATCAACCCGCCTATGAAAATTCTCATAGAAGTCAAAAATAAATCTGCCCAACTCCTCTTGGTCGGTAATCACCTCACCATTTTCCCTGATAATGCTTCTGATTGAATTCTTTGATCTTTTCATCTTGGTCATAACATAGAAAAACCGTGAGCATCTGTCTCCGTCTCTCAACCATTTGATTATGGATTTCTGGGATCGCAAGTTCCCTTGATTTTTGGAAGCAATCAAGAGTCTTGTCCTGGTAGTAGCCTCTAAATCAAAGAGCTGCTCAGAAAATCCCTCCTCCTCAATGCGACGCTGAACTGTATCAAGCTTGTCCTTCGATTTTACCACCTCGTGATCAAGGTTTGGAAAAGCCTCTCGCGACCAGGATTTTATGACACACTTAAGCTGCTTTAACTTCTGAGCTAGGATAAAAGGGTATGACCCAGATATATGACCTCGCTAAGACTCTTTGACCGTATCAACAAAACCAGAGTGTTCCATCCAGAAATTATTAATTCTAAAAGGATGGTTCAAAGGTTTGTCAGACTTACTCAAGCAAACAAGAATAGGGGCATGATCAAACAAAACACGAGGGAGAACCTGCTGTGAGTAATCATCAAAAGCCACTATCCATTCTTCATTTACAAAAGTCCTATCGAGGACCGTCGCAGCATTCCCATTCCTTTTGTTGTTGGTCCAGGTAAACTTTCTGCCCGATGAAGGAATATGGACCATTGAGGTTGCATCCACCATGGCGCCGAACTTAGAGGCAGCCCCAAAGTAGAATCTACCTGGACCCCTTCTCTCTTGGTCAAATAATTTGCATTGAAGTCTCCAATTATCATTCTAGGCCGCCCCATAGAAATAGCCATCAGGTCCATCCACAATGATCTTTAAGCTGCTCTCAGGAATTTGGCATGAACCACAGAGAGTTCAAGAATAGTGCCATTCCAATCCACTTGCAGCGATATATGTTGTTTAGAGCTCGAGGTGACTAGAGGAGTCTTTAAGTTCCGCTTCCAGATCACCCAAAGATTTAGGTGCATATTGAGTCTATCATTGGAGATGACATTTGCTTCAAACCCGAGTCTATTAGAAAATAGCTTGGGAAACTTTGAGACTGGGATCATAGGCTCAGCCAAGCAAATCGTATGAGGATTGTGGTCACGAATAATCTTTCTTATGTTACTTTGGCTGTAACCTTCTTCACACCGCGAATGTTCCAGAAGAGCATTTGCATGATCATATGTGGGTTATTCTTCGATCAGTCCTAGCATCGGACCAATCCTTGGTATTTACTTGCTTACCTTTTTTCTTGCTCATTCTAGTACATTCGTTCAGGCCTTCATCTCTGTGTAAGGTGGTAGAGTCAACCCTTGCCACGCCTTCCATTGGATTAACTCTGGATGTTTGACGTTGGACAGCAGTTCTAGCACCTGCCTATCCTTCCCTAGAAGCAATGTCAACATGACCAGCCTGCCTGAGACTTCTTCGAACACCTTCCTCAGCCTGATCAATTGCTTGGGAGTCTGACCCAGCATCAGAGGCATCCGGCTCAAGATATAGGTCATAGTCATTGTGGTGCAGCCCCTGCTCCATACCCATATCCAGACCCACTTGGTTGGACCCATCGCTGGCACCAAGCACCACTCCCAAATTAGCACCTAAAGAATTTGGGGATTTGAAAAGGTGTCCTGATTAGAACTGATTAGATTATTACTGGAATAGATCTCCACATCAATGCCTAGAGGAGTAGGTCTCCTTGACTGGGGTGTAATCAAAATCTCCAAGGAAGGAATTTTCGTGGAATTCAATCCATTGTCTACCTCACCTTTTAAATTTGGAATATCCTCTCTGGGATCCTCTCCCACTCCTTCGATTCTCTCTCCACCGCGCATGGTGCTTCCACCACCGTACAAGGTGTGGTCATTCACTTCAGCGCCATGATCACCTCCTACTTGACTAGGGCTGCCTAAGGAAGGGATAGTGGTGGGCACCATCGACCCCCTTGGGGATTCATCAACATAGACTGCACCAGGGATGCCACCATCAGGTTACCGCGCTTCCTTCAAGTCCTTAGCTTTCTTCTCTCTGCAATCATTAATGATGTGCCTAACCTTTTTGTAAAAACCACACTTGCTCAAAGAATCTTCATAGATCAGAGGTTGTTTGAACCAAAACAGATTTGTAGAGCCAAGTTGTCTGCGTTCTACCTGAATCTCCTCAAGTCTTACACCCCCCCCCCACTTCTATCTCCATGAGAACTCTGGCATAGTTCCCGAACACCACGTTCTTGGTGCGCTGGTCCAAAGAGATAGGCCGTCCTGTCGCCTTGGCCATCGTTAATAACACCTTTTCATGTCAATATTCAAATTGGCCTTAATGAATTTCTCATTGAAATTAAAATCTGGGTGCCATCTCTGGAATCTGACGTACTGCTTTCCCACTTGGACGGGGCTTCTTCTCCATATGAATGCCATGTCGCCCTCAGATTCAAACTAGAAAATAGTGTAGCCTTTGCCCATATGCACCATTTTCACATTCCCCTTTACATTCCAGAGTTCTCGAGCTTCTCTTCTTACCTCGTCTAGGGATATGAATCTGAAATTTAGTCTACCAATCAGAGCAAATTGGTACCTGGCTAATCTTTCTTCATATTCATCCTAAGGGATGGAAACTTTGGTGAGGTTTCTAGCATGAATAGGCTCTAGAAGGTCGCTCACCTCAGGGAAAACAGTACCCACAGCTCTAGCATATGTCTTCTTTGGCGCAAGTATCACTGGAGGTCCTTCAGCCTCATGATCAGTAGTTCCTGGATCTACCGCACGAGGTGTTTCCCCCCTCAATAAAGGGGGATCTCCATCAGGGTCTTGGCCAGCACCCAAAATCCTAGCATCATCGTCACCTCTTTCACCCTCCCCATCACAAGCGTTCTCCATCTCCTACTCTTTGTTGCACTAATCAATACCTCAAACATAAAATCCCACCTTTGAAATCTATTTACAGGTTGAGTGGGTCCTTTGAAATACTTTAAGGATAAGAGAATCCTACACAAAAGCCTAAGTATAATCTAGAAAATTTGTAAACAAACATTCAAATTGGAATAGAGAGTTGTAAGTGTTACCTTGTGAGGTGCGTGATAATGCAATAAAAATAAGAATGTAGCTAGTGCATCTCGAGGTCTTCCAAAAGATATGTTGAGTAGTGTAGAATACTTGAATGGAGTACTTGAATTCTTCTTCAAAGAGGAGCACGAAGATCAAAATACAAACTCAAGCGTATAATCACATTTTTCACTTTTTGACTCTTTGATCATGAAGCTAAAGAGAGAATTAAATTTTTTTTAATTAGCTTAATGTGGGGTATTCGTACGAGTGATTAAGGTTCTTAATTTAGGTAAGAGGATACCCACATTTAAGCAAAGATTTGTCTTAATAGACACTTTTTAATTCTACATGTAACTACCAGTAGGATCCAGTTTTTATCGGATCATATATCCATTGAGGCAATAGATCTGTTGGTGTTTAAAAATATAACCATTGGAAAACTCTTCAGACCATCTGGTAGGCGTCTAGTAGGGTGCCGATAGGGTTTGGTGGCTATCAGTTGGCTACTGTTGGCCAAAGACTGATGAGTTCTATGTAAACAAAACTCTATCGGTAATTATTGGTTCCTACCGGTAGTTACCAATAGGCCTCTCAATTTTGGCCTAACCGACTATTGTTACTAAAACAGTCGTAACTTCCTCATGCAGAATCCGATTGACCCAATTCAAGTTGTGTTGGTCCAAAACTTAAGGCTCTACATTTTATAGTACTAAGTGACTTTAAATTCAGTCACTAAAAATGACTAAAATTCCCTTAATTAAGGACCTTACCGTTAACTAGGCAAAGGATATGACTTGGCATTGCCAACACACGTTGGGTTTTAAGGTATCGCCAGTGGGTACCACCTGAGGGACAGATGGTGTCATTTAGTGGGTCAGACGTCGTACGACACTATGTGAACAACGTCGCCAAAGGCAGGGTAAAAACTGACTTGAGCGGATTTCAAGTTCTGATCCGATTGAGCCTTTACTTCAATCAGAATTGGTCTCAATCTAATCTAAGCATGTTAAGACATTTATCATGTCTTAAAATAAATTTATTTAAAACCTCCTAAGACAATATGAAAGAAAAGAACACTACCTCGGCGGGGGCGGCGGCGGGGGCGGGGGCGGGGGCGGGGGCGGGGGGAAGGAGAAATTGGGGACATAAATAAAAGATCACTCCACATTCTAAAAGGTCCCCGACTCAACATTTCTTAGTCCTTCTAGGGTGAAAAAATGTGTTGTCTACACATGAGTCGTTGTAGCTATGATTCAAGCCCTTTCATAGGCACCCAGCTAGTCATTAAACTAGCTGTTAGAGTTAACCTAATTCAAATGAATTGATTTTAAATCCAAGCACAAAAACTATAGTGAGAAGTTATTAAACTTCATCATTACCCAAAGGTTCCCCTAAGTTTAAAGGAAAGTAGCTTTTAGGATCACTTGAACATCAATGAAGATGCCTTGAGAAGTTCACATTTGATTATCTACTGAGCTCCTTCATTAATCGATCCAAACTGCCACTTCTAAATCAATAAATGTATGTTCATTTTTACCACACGCCTCCATGGCTGGCCACAGAAAAAGGAACTCAATTAGCCAAGCTTCTGTTTGTATGGACGATCGCACTGTTGTCCGTAGCTATTGTCTGTAGATTTACCTAGATGACCATGGACAGTAAGGATTTTCTATACTCTAAGCTAAACAACCTTGCTTCTTGGGTTTTCACTTAGTTCTCACTATCTTGTGGGTTTTCTCTAATGTTGTTAAGATCCTTGATCTTCATAAAAGACACCATCTTCATATGCTGATGTAGCCTTTAAAGGTCTCCTTTGTCTCTGTTAAATTTGTGGACAAACGCAAATTTTCACATTTGATCAAATTTAGCAACTATTTATCTCTTCAACATGTTTTGCTTTTAACTCTAAGGTTTGTCCTCATTAAAATTAGTTACTGCTGCTCTGCACATGTCTCACACATGTTATAACACTCAAAATCAAGGATTAGTTATCATTGCTTTGCACATGCCTCACGCACATGTTAGAACACTCAATCACATCAACAATGGTTTTTGTCTTATCCAAAACATATTTATCCAACTAATAGACCTCTTCAAATTTAGCAAGTTCCGCCAAGCAAAGTATCTAAATTTTTTATTCAAAACAACCCCTAGGTACCTTATAAATAGGTCATTTTCTTCTAAATTCCTATTCTAGAAAAATAGATTCCAAGACCATTCTAAGCTTAAAAAATTTTCAGAAAACTTAGAAAATCTACTGAAACCCTAAAATTTGGATTTTTTAAAAAATATAATAGATTTTTTTTAGAAATTCCTGAAAGTCGAAAAAAATTCCGTTGAAATCCTAAAAAGCCCAGAATTTTATAGAAATTCCACACGAATTCTAGAAGCCCGTTTCTTCTAAGAAAGAGAGAAGGTTAAGTCATCTCCCTTTAATCAGGGAATCCGTTAAAAGTTCATATTTGGAGTAGAGGGGCCTTCCAATTTCAATTTTCATCAAGGATCGAACTCAAGTATAATATAACAATTTAAGCCATATTCTAGTATAAATAATAGAGAAAATTACACTCCCCTTCCCTGTACTTTAAAGATTCTATCAATTGTCCCATTAATCGTTAACGGTGTTAAAAATGTAATATAAAAGACATTATTACCCTTATTATAACTTCAACCTAAACCACAGATTAAGCTTCAAATGTGGGATGGAAAATCACAAAGGATCCATGGGGGGCTGTGATGGGAAAAACGAGATGATGGAGAAGGTCTCCTGGTCGGAGTCACGAACGGTTGTAGCGGTGCTTGTTGTGCTTGCAGTGCTTCAGCTGAGAATCTTGAGGAGGAAGAAAAGGGTTTGCCAATGAAATCACCCACATTAAGGGGTTAGGTTAGGAGAAGAAGTAGATTTTTACTCAAATCTGTACTCAGTTGATGGATCATGGGTGAAAAGGGGGCAGTGAACCAAAGAAATTGAAGAAGAAACTTGGTCATGTTCCCAAATAAACCAAGATTTTTGTTGGATTTAATAGGAGGACAACATCAAGAAGATAAAAGCTGCTACCACTCACCAGAGGAATCAGTTGAGTCTTCTTCCATCTTCTTCATTCCTTTCTTCTCCCATGTTCCAAACATTTTTTTGGTACATAAAACTGAAAAAGCATAAAAAGTGAAAACTTGGGATTAGTGGCATGAACCCATCATCAAGCAAAATTGACTAAAACGATTAAATGTTTCCCAAGTTATGATCCGTTCAAAAGACGAAAAGAATAAAGAAGGGGATTAAAGCCATGAACGAGAAAAAAGGAAAAAAGAATTTTCCAGGCATTAGAATCAAAATAGAAGGAAAAGAGGTACACCAAACCTTTTTCCTTTCGTTACTGCCAAGCATCATCTCTTTAATTCTCAGATGCCAAAAAAAAATATATTCTCAAAAATCAACCCAAATGGTGCCAACCTAGAATCCTGTTGCATCCACAAAATGAAATGCAGGGCCAGAAAAAGGGTAATTTTCTTCTCATTTAAATTCTCTAAAACCAGACAAAGAAGCAAAACCCATTTACCAAAAACTCAATAAGAACTGAAAATATCTATGAACCGAGAAGAGAAGAAGGTTTACATGCATGATATAATGAAAACCCATCAACCAAAACCAACAAAAACTTACAAAGCCAGTGAGATTTGTCAAGTTAGACAATACCAAATGCCACCCATTTTGCCCCTAAGACAAAGAAACTAAGAGAAGATAGGGATTAGGGTTATGAGAAGAAGCAGATTAAGGGTTTAAGTATCTCTATCAGAGTAGACAATGGCAGAGACCGGCTCTTAATGCGGTGGCTGCACTCTGTGTATTGGGGCTCGGCTACACTGCAATCAACATCTTCATCGAGACCATGGTGATGATGATGTAGATGGTGGCGATGGTGATCCCCTAAAGGAAGATGAATTCCACGAGACTTGAATGCGTCTTTGATGAGCACATTTATGTGTGAAATCTTAATATATAAGCATGCATTTTTACATATTTAGAATGGAGTTATCTTAGGTTTTACTCTCTTTTTGCAGGTTTTGTATTTTGAAGGCCTTAAGGACTATCGGGCGCCATATCTCTAATTTTACATGTAAAGAGGTCCTGTTTATTTTTATGGATGCGAAGAGAATGAAATTCTGAGCAAGATAGACTGTTGTATTAAAAGTACACATTCATTTTGGCACTCATACAAGTGATTATTCTTTTCTGGCCAGAAAAAGAATAATGGACTAGAACAGAACCGAGATGCAAGCCCAAGGGGTGGGGCTTACATACTTGAAACACTTTAGAAAGTGCCCGTTCAACTTAAACATCCATTTCCACAAGAAGGGACCAATTTGGCTTTCGTCGGTGAAATCCTCCGATGAGTTATACCGGTCAAAACCGGGTTGTTTGGCCATGGGGCTTGGGCCTTCGCACCTGTGCACCTCAAACTACTCCCAATAGTTGGGACAGCATATTGGGGAATAGATCAATGTATGCGGACACCCCGATGTGGGCCCGTTAGTGCCAAACAATGAATTAACCCGGTAATGATTTAAAACCCATTTTTCTCCCAAACAGCCCTTAGTTAACTTAAGTGACTATAAATAGAGACTCTTTCCCATTTCTTTCATTCCTACCAAATTAAAAGCAAGAGAAGAGGGAAAGGAGAAGAAGAAGAAGAAGAAAGGGAAGAGCAAGGGAGGAGGAAGAAGAGGGGAGCAAAGGGAGCATCTACACATTTAAGGTAAGCCATCTCTCTTTCTTTTCTATTTCCACTCTTTCTTAAGCTAGGTAAGAGAAACCCCAACTGATTCTCACCTCCCCACTCTCTAAAACTACTAATTGAGGGGGATTTGATGTTGGGGACTTGATTTAGCAAGATCAATGGTTCCATTTGAACCTATAAACCTTCCTTTAGGAAATCCCCACTTCAAATCCCAATTTGGGCAACACAAAACCTAGAAATGGGAAAATTTCCTAAAACCTACTTTCCCACTTGTCAAAACTATAAATTGGGAGAGAGGTTTAGTGCAGGAAACTTATCCTTGCAAGATCACTAGATCAATTTGAGTCCATGAACCCTCCCTAGTAAAATCCCCAATTTGGGTAACTAAACCCTAGAAATGGTAGGTTTTGCCCAAACCCTCTATACCCCACCATTAAAATCCAAAATTAGGTTGGGGAAAAAGAAATTAAATGTATGTATAGTGGATTGGGGTGACCACATAAGCCATTGGTGGTCACCACATACACCCTCATTCTAAATCCCCAAATTTAGCTTAGTCACGACTTGAACTTGGGGTAATTTGGGTGCATTGTATAAACTCATCTTAACCAACCCATTAACTACACTTAATCTAAGTTAATTGAGGTGGATAAATATCCTCCACACATAAATTAGCCCTATAGTTATAAAAAACCCCAAATTGAGAACAATTTCAAAGAAAAGGGAAATAGGAAATGAAGCTTGTTCATGTGCCTAATGTCTCATTTCTCTATGGATGATTTATTTCTTAAAAAATCTTATGCATCATAGGAGTAGTGTTTGAGATTTAAAATGTAACCGCAAGCGTACGGATCAGTGTAGCTACGGGTCGAACACAGGGAGAACAACCACTTTATTTTTTATTTCTTTTAATAATGCGAAAGTGAACTGATTAATGGTTGTGATCTAATTCTAATTACCGTCCTAAAAATAACATCCTAACCATTCATCATCTAAGAATTTAAAGACGCAAGCCACGCAATTAAAATTAAATAAATAAATAACTGAAAAGACACAACCCACGCAATTAAAAAAAATAAATAAATAAATAAAGGAAAAAAAATGCTGAAATAAAAATAAAGTAAAAGAAAGGGGATAAAGCTAGAGAGAGACTCACAAGTAGGTTTCTCTACTTAGCCCGAGGGATCACTCTTACAAGGATTATTCTACTTGCCTTTAGGGAAAGGGAGACAATTAAAATAAAAGCAATAAATTGATGGTTCTATGGCTAGGAGGGGCAAAGCCAACACATACACTAACCATGAACCTTGGGGAAAAGGGATATCAATAATGTAACGACTGAAAATAAAAATCCTAAATTAAGAAAGAAAGGGTAGTCAGAAGAGGGAATGAGAGGGGGGAGAGAAGACTACTGAAAAAGCCTACTTACTTGAATCAATGCTTGAACTTGAAAAAAAAAATTGCTCCACGGCTCGTGATCTTGTCACCTAGATCTAAGCCTAGAACTATAACTTAAAAAATTACAACTCAATTGCATAAATCATAAACATAAAAGGGCTGAATAAAAATAAAAGAGTGCTTGCATTAATTGAAATAAAAAAAACTATTACAAAAGTGATTGAAGAAAAGATAAAGAAGAACTAAAACTAAAGAGAGAGCAAGAGAAAGAGAGAACAACTAAAAAAACTAGAAGAAGAATGAATTGTCTCTCCTCCTCTTACATGAGTTGTATTTATAGGGAATGGGGAGGTAGGGTAACAATTTTCTCTTTCCTAAAAGGGAGAAACCCACAATTGATTGTGAGATCTTTTGAGTCCAAAAGTGCTAAGATGGAGGAGAGAGAAGAGAGAAATAAATTTGGAGAAATTTCCTATAATTTTTTTGCTTATTTTCTTTCCTTTTTTTTTCTAATTTATTTTTCTTCTTTTTCTCTCTCCTAGGGACGATTTTCTTCTTGCTTTGTGTGATTTGGACAATCTTTGGTGATGATGTGGAGGAGAGAGAAGATTTGGATAATTTTTATTTCTCCCTTTTTTTTCTTTCCTTTTTTTTTCTTCTCTTCTTGCTTCCACGATTTTCCTTTCCTTTTTTTTTTCTTCTTGCTTCCACGATTTTCCTTGCTTCTAATTTGATGTGGAAATCCCCTCCATGCCCTTAGTGCTTTAAGTGAGTGAAAAGCAGGAAATCTTCAACAAAATTCTCTAAAAAAAAAAAACCATGAGATTCGAACTTGAGACCTCTTGGTGAGCAAGGGAATTTTGCACACCATAGCTCACCAACTACACTAGGTAGTTGTTGTTACCAAAAACAAATCTTCAATCACTTAAGGATGTGGCCCATTGATCCTTGTTGGTATTTAAAATATTCCTTGTACCTCTGAGACAACTGCAAATGGGTTGGTTCTGCATCTCGGTTCAGTTCTAATCCATTATTCTTTTTCTGACCCGAAAAGAATAATCATTTGTACGGGTGACCAAATGAATGTGTACTTTTAATTGAACACGTCCATCTTGCTCAGAATTTCGTCCTCTTCGCAATCATGAAAAGAAATAGGACCTCTTTACGTGTAAAATTGAAGATATAGCACCCGATAGTCCTTAAGGCCTTGAAAATATAAAGCCTGGAAAAAGAGAGTAAAACCCAAGGTAGCTCCATTCTAAATATGTAAAATACATGTTTTACTACCCTAGATTTCACACATAAATGTGCTCATCAGAATTCCCCCACACTTAGACTTTGCTAGTCCTCGAGCAAAACAAAAAGAAAAGAATAAAAACAAAAAAAAACTAACTCACTTTCTTAGGAATCACGGTTGCACTTAGCATGTGCAACAAGCCGTTAAACCCCTAGGTCACCCCTAGTGGACGAGTTGTGTCTCGTGGGTGTTTGCAGTGAATATACACCCAAAATTCAGAATAAACAAATCCCAACTTTGGCTAAAGGTAAGGTTCATACCGATCCGGAGCAAAGATAATTTCTCTTACAAGGGACCCCCACACTTGAACTTTTATTACCCTTTATCAATTCCAGGCACTAGCATATTTCTTAATTTGGAACTCACCTCGTCTCTTCCAAAACATCCTTATCTTAAGGCAAAACCACTTGTGAAGAAATAGGGAACCAATAACTAAGGCGTTGGAGTGTTTTTGACCAAACATGTTACCAAGCAATAATGACATTTGCACATTTTTTTTCCTTTTTTTTTTCACTAATAAACTCTATTCTACTCCACTGCTTTTGGATTGAATGACATGGTGGAGCAAACACTAGATACCCAAGTTACTATGTAGCTTCGCTTTTTGCATATGCCCACAAAGACAGTGATGCTAGAGTTACTTCAGAGGTTTCCTCCCAAGGAATTTCGATCAAGACACCACGCTTCCTGAGGCGCAATGCCCTTTCTAGTTCCAAGGGAATCAACTCTTATTCTTCTTTATACCACATTTCACATTTTATTTAAAATTGTGCATTTGTCAACCCATGCCAAATTAAAAAGAAGTTCTCAACTCCAAATCAAAAGTACAAGGAACCCACAGACTTACATATGGTCCATCACCATAAAACAGGGGTCTCTTATTTTTCAAAAGAAAGTCCCATCTCAAGACACATGCTTGTTTCTTTCTTCTCAACAGGGTTTTATACGTTCAAAATGGGTACCTTCGTCAAAACTTTTATTTTCATACATCAAGCATCCGAATGGTCTGATCATTAGCTAAAAGCCAAAGTAGGACTTCATCCTTAGCAAGCTCAAAAATAAAAAGAAAAACAAACAAAACAAAGTGAAAGAAAAAAAACAAAAACTGGTTTCCCTCCCCCACACTTAAGTCATGCAATGTCCTCAATGCATGGAAAAAATTAAAAGCAAAGACAATGCAAGGGGGTCATACCTGATTAAAAATTAGTCATTAGTGTAAAGAGGTTCATGGAGATCCATGACCTCTTCACTACTAGTAGTAGAAAACTCGAGGAACGGTTTCAAACGCTAACCATTAACCTTCGAAATTACCCCTGTTCCTGGATTCAAAATCTCCACAACCCCATGGGGATATACATTATGAACAATAAATGGGCCATGCCATCGGGATCTAAGCTTACCAGGAAAAAGATGCAATCGAGAGTTGTACAATAAGACCTTATCACCAATTGCAAAAGATTTACGCAGAATGTGTTTATCATGGAAAGCTTTGGTCTTTTCCTTGTAAATTCTAGAACTTTCATAGGCTTCATTCCTAAGTTCCTCCAACTTAGATAGTTGGAGCCTACGATGAATTCCCGCATCAGACAAATCAAAGTTAAGCTTCTTAATGGCCCAAAAGGCCTTATGCTCCAACTCAACTGGTAAGTGACAAGCTTTTCCATACACCAAACGGTAGGGAGACTGACCAAGGTCGGTCTTGAATGCAGTCCGATGGGCCCACAAGGCATCAATGAGCCTAAGGGACCAATCCTGACGGTTGGGATTAACAGTTTTCTCCAAGATTTGTTTGATCTGCCTATTAGACACCTCCACTTGGCCACTAGTTTGGGGGTGATAAGGGGTAGATAACTTATGGGTGATCCCATACTTTTTCATTAGGGCCTCAAAAGGTCGATTACAAAAATGAGTACCCCTATCACTAATTATTGCACGTGGTGCACCAAAGCGAAAAAAAATGTTCTCTTTGAGAAACTGGACCACCACTTTGTGGTCATTAGATTTACAAGGTATGGCCTCTATCCATTTAGAAACATAATCAACGGCCAAAAGTATGTATAAATTCCCAAAAGAATTAGGGAATGGTCCCATAAAATTGATGCCCCATACATCAAAGATCTCAACTACCAAAATAGGGTTGAGGGGCATCATGTTCCTTTTATTGATACGGCCAAAAGACTGGCAGGCAGGGCAAGCCTTGCAAAAATCAAAAGCATCTCTAAAAAGAGTGGGCCAATAAAATCTGCATTGAAGAACCTTTACGGCAGTCTTCTTAGGTCCAAAGTGTCCACCACATACATGATCATGACAAAAAGAGAGAATGGAATGTTGCTCATGATCAGGAACACATCGTCGGATAATCTGATCCGGACATATCTTAAACAAATAAGGATCATCCCAGAAAAAGTGCTTAACTTGGGAATGAAACCTATACTTATCTTGGGTGGACCAGTGATCCGGAGTCACACCTGAAACTAAGAAGTTGACAATGTCAGCAAACCATGGTTCACTGAACATTGTAAATAATTGTTCATCTGGAAAGTTCTCGTTGACTGGAGAATCAACAGTCAAGGAATTGGGAAGCCAGGATAAATGGTCTGCAACTAGGTTTTCAACTCCTTTCTTATCCCTAATTTCTAAATCAAACTCTTGCAAAAGTAAAACCCACCTAATGAGACAGGCTTTGGCATCCTTCTTCTGAACTAGGTATCTGAGGGCAGAATGATCAGTATACACTACCACATGTGAACCAACTAAGTAAGACCGAAACTTTTCTAATGCAAACACAACAGCTAAAAATTCTTTTTCAGTGGTTGTATAATTGAGTTGTGCATCATTTAAGGTCCTACTAGCATAGTAAATGACAGTGGGCAACTTATTAATCCTTTGACCTAAAACTGCTCCTATGGAAAAATCCGAAGCATCACACATCAATTCAAAAGGTTCAGTCCAAACAGGTGGTTGAACAATGGGTGCATTGGTCAACTCCTTCTTAAGTTGTTTGAAGGATTCTAGGCACTCTTTAGAAAGCTCAAAAGTTTGATCTTTGGCAAGTAATGAGGTGAGAGGTCGGGCTAAATGACTAAAGTTCTTAATAAACCTTCTGTAGAAGCCTGCATGCCCTAGAAAGGACCAAACATCCTTAACAGATTGAGGAGGTGGTAAATTATCAATTAAATCTACTTTGGCTCTATCTACCATAATTCCCTCCTTGGATATTACATGGCCTAAAACAGTACCAGATTTAACCATAAAATGACATTTCTCCCAATTCAAAACCAAATTCTTAGATATGCACCTTTTCAAAACTAGGGAAAGATGATGAAGACATTCAGAATAGGAATTCCCATGAATTGAAAAGTCATCCATAAATACTTCTAAGAATTTTTCGACCATGTCAGAAAAAATGCTCATCATGCATCGTTGGAACGTAGCAGGGGCATTGCAAAGCCCAAAGGGCATACGCCTATAAGCAAATGTTCCATATGGGCATGTAAAAGTGGTCTTATGTTGGTCCTCTAAAGAAATTGGGATTTGGTTATAGCCGGAATATCCATCAAGAAAGCAATAGTATTCATGTCCAGCTAACCTCTCTAACATCTGGTCAATGAATGGCAATGGGAAGTGGTCCTTCCAGGTTGCCGCATTTAACTTCCTGTAGTCAATGCACACACGCCATCCTGTTTGGACACGGGTAGGGATCAACTCATTATTGGCATTAGGAACTACAGTCACACCAGACTTCTTAGGCACTACGTGAACTGGGCTTACCCATTGGCTGTCAGAAATAGGATAAATTATTCCATGATCCAAGCACTTTAGGATCTCTTTCTTAATGGCTTCCATCATCACTGGGTTAGCTCTTCTTTGGGGTTCCGTGGATGGTTTGGAATCCTCCATAAGATGTATATGATGTTGCACAATAGAAGGGCTTATACCCTTGATATCAGCCATGGTCCAACCTAGGGCTTCCTTATTATCTTTTAACACTTTAAGTAACTCCTCTTCCTGGCTAGAAGTCAAATTTGAAGAAATTATTACAGGAAGAGTCTGGTCAGGCCCTAGGAAAGCATATCTCAAATTAGATGGCAACTCCTTAAGATCTAGCTTAGGGGGCTCAACTATGGAAGGTTTGGGAATGGAATTGGAAAGGGGTCCTAAGGGCTCCACAAGTGTGTGAAGACTCAAGACTTCAGAAAAGAAATTTTCACTATCATCATCCAACTCATCCATACACTCTTGGAATTCTGAATCAAAATCAATATCAAAGTTGGTAACTAAATCATCAGAAAAATCCAAAAAATCCTCAAGCATATTGATCTCTTCTTCCATATGTGGTTGCTTGCCAATCCTAAACATGTTAAACTCAACAGTTTGGTTACCAAAAGATAATCTTAGGAAACCATTCCGGCAATTGATTAATGCATTACTGGTAGCCAAGAATGGTCTTCCTAGAATTATTGGGATCTCATCCTTGGTTGAGAAGGGCTTAGTATCTAACACAATGAAATCAACAGGGAAAATAAATTCCCCCACCTTTAGTAAGACATCCTCAACCATCCCTTTAGGAATCTTAACAGACCTATCTGCCAACTGAAGAGTAGTTCCAGTGGCTTTCAATTCTCCCAATCCTAGTTGCTTGTACACATGGTAAGGTAAAAGATTCACACTTGCGCCAAGGTCAAGTAAGGCATGCTCAATATAGGTGTTGCCTATGACACAAGATATGGTAGGGCTCCCTGGATCCTTATACTTGGCTGCTATAGGCTGAGTAATTATGGAACTAATGTTACCTGCCAAGAACGCCTTTTTGGGCACACTAGTGATACGTTTGTGAGTACACAAATCTTTCAGTACCTTTGCATAGGCGGGGATCTGGGATATGGCATCCAAAAGAGGGATGTTTACTTCTACCTTTTTGAAGACTTCTAAAATTTTGTCCATGGAAGCAGTCTTCTTTTTGTTTACCAAGCGATTAGGAAATGGGACAGGATAAACATAAGGACTGTTAGGGATTTGCCCCTGTTCAGAAGAATCATTTTTGGTTTCCTCAACCAAATCATCTTTAGTTTCATAAAAATCTTTAGGTTCATCAGACGAACCTGGAACAAGAGGCACATTTGTGTCCTCAATTGAAGAAGAGTTAACAGGAGTAATAGATGGGGAAGATTTAGGAACGCTCTGTAGGTACTCTCTACCACTCCTAAGGGCATAAACAACATTACATTGGTTAGAGGGCCCTTGTTGAGTCTGACCTTGTACTATATTCAGTGGTGCATTAGTTGGTCCTTGTGAACTAACAGGCTGATGATGCCTAGGGTTAGGCTCTGGTTGACTGGGTAAAGTTCCCTTCTCCCTCTCACGCATAATTGAGACAACTTGAGTAAGTTCTCTCGTAAGATTTTGATGGCTTGTCATGAGGAGGGCCATATTTTTTTCCAAGTCACTAATTCTACTTGCCTCTCCAGTGTTAGTAAACCCAGGGGGTTGCTGATAAGATGATAGGAGAGGGGCCCTAGGAAAACTCGCCTGAGGTCCTACATTTGACCTAGGAAAAGTATTTTGGGAAAAATATTGTTGTGCAAAGGGAGGCCTTTGGGGTCCAGGTTGACCTTGATTATAGAAATTGGAAGGTCCTGCTTGGTTGCCCTGATTCCAAGAGAAATTTGGGTGATTTCTCCATCCTGGATTGTAGGTGTTACTATATGGATTATTCTGGTATAAGGCATTAACACTATCATTAGAAGTGCCCCCAGAGGTGTTAGGGCATTCTTCTATGACATGTCCAGGGGACTGGCACCAAGCACAAATCTTAACCAAATTGACTGATGATGGCTCTCTAGGAACAATAGCCTCAATCCTCTTGATTAGGCTATCCAAATGGGCTTCCTTGGCTATTATCCCATCCACAAAATATCCTTTTCCTCCTATGGTTCTTTCACTCTCTTGGGTTGATTCTCACTCACGGGTTTTGTCAGCTAAGTCAAGTAAAAATTCCCATGCTTTTCCTTCATCTGTAAAGGATGTGAATCCCTCAGGGCACATAGACTCTATCATTTGTTTAGTTGGGTAATCAATACCCTCATAAATTATTTGACATAAATGCCATAGGTCTAGGCCATGGTGAGGGCATTCTTGGAGTAGATCATTGAATCTCTCCATAAGCTTGGAAAATGACTCACTAGGCTTTTGCCTAAACTGAAGGATATCACTTCTAAGCTTATTGGTCTTGTGAGTTGGGAAAAACTTCTTAAGGAAGACAACTGTGAACTGTTCCCATGAGGTTATGGAATTTGTGGGTAACCCATACAACCACTTCTTAGCTTGGTCTTTCAATGCAAAAGTGATAAACCTAAGCTTAACAGCATCATCAGAAAGCTGTTGGATCTTAATTAGAACACATACCTCTTCAAATTCCCTTAGAAATAGGTATGCATCCTCAGAGGTCAACCCATGGAAGTGGGGCAACATAGTGATGTATTGAGATTTGAGTTCAAAATTATTGCCATGGGCTTGTGGTAGAACTATGCAGGAAGGTTGGGCTGTTCTAGCAGGGTAGAACCTATCTTTCAGAGATTTAGGTGAAGGGTTTTGCTGTTGGTCTCCCATATTGAAGGGTTTTAAAGAGAGCAAACGTATAGGGTCACTACTTGTTGGATCTCTTCTTTCTAACCGATTCTTAGTATTACGTACCCACTTAACACTCATGCAACAGAAAAACTACCCACAACTAAAGTAAGACAAGCACAAAAGAATGGATAGCAAAACTTTTTTTTTTTTTTTTTTTTGATTTTGAATTTTTTTTTTTTTAGGAGCTTACCGGCAGGGATCTGGGGTTGCTCAGGTCAATTCCTGAGGTACTGCTACAGGGCGAAACCTGTCTTTATCATACTGTGAGGCATGGCGACCTCCACTGATACAACTATTATTGCAAGTTGTTCTTCTCAGGAATTCAATAAAAGAAAAGGAAAAATATAAAACAAAGCAAACAAAGCACTCCGATTTACCAAAAGAAAGTGAAAAATAACATGGAACTGTCTCCCCGGCAACGGCGTCAAAAACTTGTTTGAGATTTAAAATGTAACCGCAAGCGTACGGATCAGTGTAGCTATAGGTCGAACACAGGGAGAGCAGCCACTTTATTTTTTATTTCTTTTAATAATGCGAAAGTGAACTGATTAATGGTTGTGATCTAATTCTAATTACCGCCTCCTAAAAATAACGTCCTAACCATTCGTCATCTAAGAATTTAAAGACGCAAGCCACACAATTAAAATTAAATAAATAAATAACTAAAAGTAAACAACCCACGCAATTAAAAAAAAATAAAATAATAAATAAAGGAAAAAAATGCTGAAATAAAAATAAAATAAAAGAAAGGGGATAAAGCTAGAGAGAGACTCACAAGCAGGTTTCTCTACTTAGCCCGAGGGATGCATCATAATATGAGCTTCCCTACTTGACCAGAGAGTCACTCTTACAAGGGTTACTCTACTTGGCTTTAGGGAAAGGGAGACAATTAAAATAAAAACAATAAATTGATGGTTCGATGGCTAGGAGGGGTAAAGCCAACACATACACTAGCCATGAACCTTGGGGGAAAGGAATAGCAATTATGTAACGACTAAAAATAAAAATCCTAAATTAAGAAAGAAAGGGTAGTTAGGAGAGGGAATGAGAGGGGGGAGAGAAGACTACTGAAAGAGCCTACTTACTTGAATCAATGCTTGAACTTGAAAAAAAAAAAATTGCTCCACGGCTCGTGATCTTGTCACCTAGATCTAAGCCTAGAACTATAACTTAAAAAATTACAACTCAATTGCATAAATCATAAACATAAAAAGAACTGAATAAAAATAAAAGAGTACTTGCATTAATTGAAAAAAAAAAAACTATTACAAAAGTGATTAAAGAAAAATAGAGAAGAACTAAAACCAAAGAGTGAGAGAGGGAGAGAGAGAGCAACTAAAAAAAAAACTAGAAGAAGAATGAATTGTCTCCCCTCCTCTTACATGAGTTGTATTTATAGGGAATGGAGAGGTAGGGTAACAATTTTCTCTTTCCTAAAAGAGAGAAACCCACAATTGATTGTGAGATCTTTTGAGTCCAAAAGTGCTAAGATGGAGGAGAGAGAAGAGAGAAATAAATTTTGAGAAATTTCCTAAAATTTTTTTGCTTATTTTCTTTCCTTTTTCTTCTAATTTATTTTTCTTCTTTTTTTTTCTCTCTCCTAGGGACGACTTTTTTTTTCTTCCTTTGTGTGATTTGGACAATCTTTGGTGATGATGTGGAGGAGAGAGAAGATTTGGACAATTTTTGGTTCTCCCATTTTTTTCTCTTTCCTTTTTTTTTCTTCTCTTCTTGCTTCCACGATTTTGCTTCTCTTTTTTTTTCTTTTTATCCTCTCCATCCCTTCCACGATTTTTGAGTGAAAAGCAGGAAATCTTCAACAAAATCTTCTAAAAAAAACAACCATAAGATTCGAACTTGAGACCTCTTGGTGAGCAAGAGAATTTTGTACACCATAGCTCACCAACTAAGCTAGGTAGTTGTTGTTACCAAAAACAAATCTTTAATCACTTAAAGATGTGGTCCATCGATCCTTGTTGGCATTTGGAGTATTCCTTGTACCTCTGGGACAATTGCAAACGGGCTGGTTCTGCATCTCGGTTCAGTTCTGATCCATTATTCTTTTTCTGACCCGAAAAAGAATAATCATTTGTACGGGTGACCAAACGAATGTGTACTTTTAATCGAACACGTCCATCTTGCTCAAAATTTCGTCCGCTTCGCAACCATGAAAAGAAATAGGACCACTTTACGTGTAAAATTGAAGATATAGCTCCCGATAGTCCTTAAGGCATTGAAAATATAAAACCTGCAAAAAGAGAGTAAAACCCAAGGTAGCTCCATTCTAAATATGTAAAATGCATATTTTACTACCCTAGATTTCACACATAAATGTGCTCATCAGACACCATGACTATAATGTATCTACTTTGAATTAATATATTTTCTGCTTATATATATATAAAAAAAAAAAAAAAAAAA
>NW_024868609.1:11112-45612 GCF_013358625.1 Macadamia integrifolia | reverse complement strand
TAAAGAAGAACTAAAACTAAAGAGAGAGCAACTAAAAAAACTAGAAGAAGAATGAATCTTTTCTCCTCCTCTTACATGAGTTGTATTTATAGGGAATGGGGAGGTAGGGTAACAATTTTCTCTTTCCTAAAAGAGAGAAACCCACAATTGATTGTGAGATCTTTTGAGACCAAAAGTGCTAAGGTGGAGGAGAGAGAAGAGAGAAATAAATTTCCTATAATTTTTTTTTGCTTATTTTCTTTCCTTTTTTTTTCCTAATTTATTTTTCTTTTTTTTCTCTCTTCTAGGGACGATTTTCTTCCTTCTTGCTTTATGTGATTTGGACAATCTTTTGGTGGATGATGATGTGGAGGAGAGAGAAGATTTGGACAATCTTTGGTTCTCCTTTTTTTTTCTTTCCTTTTTTTTTCTTCTCTTCTTGCTTCCACGATTTTGCTTTCCTTTTTTTTTTCCTTTTCTTCTCTTCTTGCTTCCACGATTTTGCTTGCTTCTAATTTGATGTGGAAATCCCCTCCATGCCCTTAGTGCTTTAAGTGAGTGAAAAGCAGGAAATCTTCAACAAAATCTTCTAAAAAAAACAACCATAAGATTCAAACTTGAGACCTCTTGGTGAGCAAGAGAATTTTGTACACCATAGCTCACCAACTACGCTAGGTAGTTGTTGTTACCAAAAACAAATCTTTAATCACTTAATGATGTGGTCCATCGATCCTTGTTGGTATTTGGAGTATTCCTTGTACCTCTGGGACAACTGCAAATGGGCTGGTTCTGCATCTCAGTTCAGTTCTGATCCATTATTCTTTTTCTGGCCCGAAAAGAATAATCATTTGTACGGGTGACCAAACGAATGTGTACTTTTAATTGAACACGTCCATCTTGCTCAGAATTTCGTCCTCTTCGTAACCATGAAAGGAAATATGGCCTCTTTACGTGTAAAATTGAAGATATAGCGCCCGATAGTCCTTAAGGCCTTGAAAATATAAAACCTGCAAAAAGAGAGTAAAACCCAAGGTAGCTCCATTCTAAATATGTAAAATGCATGTTTTACTACCCTAGATTTCACACATAAATGTGCTCATCAGCATGCTAGCCAACTAGCTGCACATAGCCCTGCGTATGGCAACCATCTAGCCATGCACAGCCCCACACATGCCAGCTAACCAACCCCGCGCACAGTGTCGCACACCCCTGCCTACTAGCCTCACGCACCTGCTAGCCTACCCCGCATGCCCCCATGCATATGTAATGCATGCCAACCAGCCTTCACGAGCCCCCGCATATATACCGCGTGCCCTAGCCTTGTGCCCCTACCTACCAGCCTCACGTACCCACCAGCCTACCCCTCACGTACCCGCCAACCTTTGCGCAGCCCTACCTGCCAGCCTCATGCACCCGCCAACCTACCCTGTGCACCCCCAAATGCATTTCGTGTGTACCTGCTAGCCTTCGCGTGCCCCCACGTTCACGGCGCTCGACCCACCTGCCAGCCTCGCTCCCCTACCTGCTTACCGCAGGCACCATGCCTACGCTATGCGCCCCCTACCTCGTGCAGCCATGCCTATCCCGATCGCCATGTGCCGCACACCCCTGCTAGCTTTCTCGTGCACACCCTGCCAACCTTATGCACCCATGGCTGCCCTAGCCACCCTTACCCAGCCTCGTGTGCCACCGCCAATGGCCAGAATTTGTGTTCTATTGACCTATTGGGTGAAGAGATTTTCTCTCCACCCACTTGCACACTATACAATAACCCACTAGCATACCCTATGCCGTAACCTCCCATTGGCCCAAAAAGGTATCTTTTTACCTTATTGGCCCAAAAAAATTTACATTTTTCCTATTATCCAAAGAAAATCATCTTCCACCCCATTAGGCCCAAAATTCCATATTTTCATCCCATTGGTTTAGAAAAACCACTTTTTTTCCCTTTTGGCTAAGGAATTTCCCCTTTTCTCCCTATTGGTTCAAGAACTCTATAAATACCCCCTCTCTTTGGTTATTCACACCACAACAACCCAAGCCTTGTAGTGAGCATCCCTTGGTAGAGAAGCTCTGCCCTCTCTCCTTCCCTCCCCCATTGAGGTTGAGTCTTTGGAGAGATCTTCAAAAGATCCGAAGTGTTCTTCGGATCTTCATAAGATCCGAAGTGTTCTTCGGATCTTCATAAGATCCGAAGTGTTCTTGGGGCCTTCGAAACTCTTTAATCCTTTGCCTTCTTTGAGTGAGTTTTGGTAGGAAAAGATTCCCCTTAGTCTCCCTCCCCCTTTTGAGGTTCGTCAAGCCATCAAAGAGATATTCATAAGATCTGAAGTGTTCTTTGAATCTTCGAAGTGTTCTTCGGGCCTTCGAAGTTCCTCAATACCTAGAGAATAGCCTATTCCTAGCTGAAGCTCTGCCGGAGTGCCACCTTAACCAAAGTCCAAAAATAGCTCATCCTAGCGGAAGCTCTGCCGAAGTACCCATAGCCTAAACCTCCCATAGCCTATCCCCAGTGGAAGCTCTACCGAAGTGCCACCTCAACCAAAACTAGTAGCCATCCCTAGCGGAAGCTCTGTTGAATCAATACCACAGTCAAAATTTGAAAGTAATTGTTCCTAGTTGGAACTCTATCCCATCAACGTCTCTCGAGAAAGGAAGTTGGAGGTCAAGGCCATCTTCCCTTAAGCTAGGAAAATCCAAAAGACAGTTTGTGCTGGCACTAATCGGGGTCCCATCCCTCTCGACCCGAAACAGGGGTCAAGCTTAGGTATAATTTCTCACTCGAATTAGCATAAGGTAGACTCTATATTGACTTTGTTGTAGTGTACATAATCTTTTAAATTCAGTCAATGTACAAATGAGTGATAATTTAGCCATGCATGCGGAATAGGAATAATCATGGAAAATATTTGCTCTTAAGCATCTAGTAGGAAGACCGGTTGAACCGGGTAGATTGGGTGCCTAACACCTTCCCAATTCTATAACCTAACATGTACCCTAAATCTTTGGACCAGACCAACTTTCGAGCCCTCTTCTCAGGAATCAGGCCCACTCAGGCCTTAGGCCCATAATCCTAGGTGGCGACTCCAAACCCCTTTTTGCATGATCCTAATCCTCTATATTGGACCATCATCAAGGCCTCCATGTATCTCCAAACGGTGATACGGTGGTGTGGGGCCCACAGGAAAGCACACACAATACAACCATCCCTAAAAAAGAGAAAGAGAGGAGAGAGGGCCGAATTCAAGTCCTTTCCCCCCCAAAGGGGAAGAAAATTCTCCGGCCACTACCTTCACAGTGATGACTCCACTAGGGATAATGTCAAGCTTCCAACACTAGATGCTACCTCTAAACGCAAGAACATTTTCCACCACATCTACTTGAAAACGTGTTTGAATAACCCCATGTTTGTATTTGTACTCGCTAACCACATCATCCATTATGCTTGAAGTGGAATCATTTGGCAAGGGATTCCTTGTTATGCCCAAACCTTCAGGGAGGTCAGTGCATGTAATGGAGAGTACTCTGAGAGAAATGGTAGACGCTTCCTGTACAAGAATACAGGGTATTGTTAAACGGCAAGGATGTTCGTAACTGTGCCAGCACCCTTGGGGAGGTCTGGGCACTTTATGACATTCTGAGATCGAATAATGATATTTTTGCATTACACTTTTGCACATAATCACTCATGGTTCCATCACCTCATAGCCAGTTGCTTAACCTTGTGTGTAGTCACGAGTAATTGGCAAGGAAGTCACCCCCTTGATCTCGTACCTTTGGGTATATCAAAAGGATCACGCAACTTGCTTATATAGATCCTACCAAGGAAGCCTTGTCGATCCTATTGCATCCACCGCATGCTCACATCATGTAGGAAATAGATGGAGAACGTTAGGAACCCCATAAGCTGATCTGTAGAAATCGTTTGCGATCTTGAAAAGGAATTTTCCTATGATACATTCTAGTCGTAAAGAAATACTCTCTTAAGTGGGTTTCGGAGAAAAGATATCCTTCCTCCTTAGAAATGAAATATGGATGATTTGGCACACGCGATCCAGGCTGAGTTCTGTCAAAGCCCCGTGAAATGCCGAATTATCTAAAAGACCCAAGGAAACTAGAAGGAAGGTCACCTAGTGGGTTAGATTAAGGAAAGTGTGACTTTATCGACCGAGAAATGTATTAATAGGAATATTTTGGTCAAGCCATTTGTATGAAATTCCCGCTTATGACATTGAGTGGACTAGGGGCATGGACTTCTACCCACTCCCTATCATTAATTGGACTAACTTTGGATGGATAATTGGTTTACAATTGAGTGGATGAATGAATAAAGGGTTGGAAATATAAGAATCCTAAAATAAGCCACTTTTGGTTCAGGCATAATTTCACACCTCAAGTATTCTCCGTGATCCATTTGGACACGTCAGGGTAACTGGTTGACTCGATTAAATCCAGTATCACCTCCATCGTCTCTTTGAGATTGTCTATAGCCAAGTGATTACAACCCAGTTCACATGGATCCACACGACTCTGAATCACCCGAGCAAGTATGGATCCATCCTGTTTAGACCTTGCAGACAGAAATGGTCGAGGTCAAGAGAGGAATAGCATAGATACTGCATGCACTCCAAAACGCTTCCAGGGCTGAACTAGCACAAGCTATAGAAGAGTTGGATCAGAACGGATCCACGTGTCATCGGGGGAATTCTTCCTGAGTTCACTCAGAAGAACCAAAGCAAGTCAGGCCAATCGATCAGAGAGGAGTTTCACCTACCCATCCAAATGGTCAATGGGGGGCCTATTCCAAAGTCCCTCCTCCCAAGGTAGTAATTGAAGATGAAGAAGAAGAGTTTATGGCACACATCCAAATGGAACCTCCAGAGATTGAGAGAGAAAGAAAAATCAGAGGGCAATTAGAGACTGGAAAATATGCTCCAAATGGGAAAGAGTTCAGAAAGTTAATGGATTCTGAAGAAATGAGTTTCTTTTCTGAGGCATAGATTCCCAAGAAGTGTAAATGGCAAACTGATAGATTCGATGGGTCAGGAGGCCCTAAGGCTCATCTCAAAGTCTTTCTCAGCATCACCAAGTCATGGCAACTTGCTGAAAACTAGATGGGACAAGCCTTCATGTTAACCCTATCAGGACCAACACTCTGGTGGCTCACACAGTTGGAGTCTACCCAAACTCAGAATTGGTCAACAATGGTGAAAGCCTTCACCAAGAATTACTCTTACAATACTGAAGTGGATGTGAAGCATCAGGAGCTTGAGACATTGAGACAGCAACCCAAAGAAGGATTCACCGCCTTCTTGATGAGGTTTAGGGATAAGGCCACCAAGATGGCAGATCGGCCTTTAGAAGGAAAATAAGTAGAAATGTAGATTGAAAATTGTCAAAGCCTTATTATGATGTTCTCTACTACCAACATATGTAAACTTTTGATGCCTTGATAGCCACCGGTACATGTGTGGAAAACAGAATCCTAAGGGAATCTCAGTATAAAGGATCCTCCCAAGATGCAAGGAAGAACACCAGAGTTGGACATGTAAAGGGTCCCGAAACCAATGTGGTAAGTGCAATCCCATAGATAGTCTCACATATCACCTCTTCACAATCATTTTTTATTCAAGCAGATGCCCCTACTCAGAAGGCTTCCCATCCAAGAAGACAGTTCATCGATTTGGGAATGCCCGTGATAGCAGTGTATGAAAAGCTAAAGAAATAGGGATTGCTAGGGACAGTAGCTCCAAGAATAATCAGAAACCCTCCCCCAACTTGGTATAGAGATCATGAATATTGTGCTTACCACACTCAGAAGGGGCACAACACTGAAAGATGCTTGGGTCTGCAACATGCAATTCAGGACTTGGTAGACAACGGGACTATTGAAGTCAAGGTCAAGCAGTCCCCTATTTATTTTATTATTTTATTTTTTTGCAACTCCGAGAATAACAATTAGTTTTTATATCTGATAGAGAATCCTAGTACACTTAGGAGTTCTAAACCAAGTCCAGAATAGGTTTCCATTTACTGATTTGATCTCTAGTATTTAGATAGATTCATGTTAGTCCTAGGAATTTGGTTTCAGTTATCTATAAAAGGTATAGCCCTCCATTGTAACTCATAAATCTGAGTTCTATGAATAGAGATTTCCTGTTGCTGCTAGGCCAACTTTTTATGGTGCATCGTGTGAGATTTTGGTGGTAAATTCCCAATGTCACAGCCTGGATGATCAGTGCTTTGTTTTGCTATTGCTGTTCTTTCCCTTCAATCAGTCCATTAGAATTTGGTTTACAACTGTTTATCATCTTTTACTTTGTCCCCATTTTAATAAAAAGGTAATTGAATTGTGCTGACATATGCCAAAAAGAAGGAACATGTATATCCAAGTGCTGTACAAAGCCTCACAGCCAACAAGGGCCCACAACTTCCCCAACCCCCTCACCCCCAAATGACAATTTTGGCTTTGCACAGTCCAATCAAGAGAGGCCTCTCTCCACTAGTGGCAGAATAATGTTGGAATTCTAAACCATTGGATAATTAGGGAATCGTCTGGATAGGCCACATGTCAAATGTCAAAATCAATTCCAACCATATAACCGCCATATATTGGCATGCATCCCCATGTATGTCAATGCATGTGTACCATACTCCAATTATTACTAAGCACTCTCCTGTTTCCTGGATTTTTCAAAGCTCTAATTTGCTACTTGGCAAAATCCTTTTGGGCTGAAACTTGACATGTGCACAAGAGACCCAAGGGTCAACCTGTCCCGAAGATGTGGCCCCATCTAACCATGCCATGTGGCAAAAAAGGTGACCATAAGAGACGGTTCTCTCCACGGCAATGAAGAAATCTTTTGTTAAGAGGAGGGGGAAAACAAAAATAAAAAATTTATGTAACTTTACATAAGCTTATCCTCCTATACATAAGCATCCAAAAACCCTACCCTTCAAAATAAAACTATTCATTTACAAATTCCGGCCATCTATCCCATAAACCAAAGGTGTCAACAACCTCTGACTCTGGAAAACCAAAACCCAACTAGATACCATCCTCATGACCTTATATACAGCCCTCTCGGCTGATTCCTCGCTTGTGTCAAAAGTATGGCATTCACTTCCCTGTTTTCACTATTTCTCCAATCAGACCCATCACGGCCTTCAAATCTAAGGGGTTTTTTGTGATACTTTGCAGACTGGTTCGACCAATCCTAAGGGCCACTTGACCACGGTTTGAGCTCAATCAGATCAGTCCTTATTGAGTAAATTCTACTTAGCCACATTTTTTGCTCATGTCATTTCTCTTGTTTTCTCTAATTTTCTCACCAAGGGGTACGGTTGGTCCAACGGTATGGTACGAATGTTGTGACCCGGTAGTCAAGTGGTCGAGACAGCCTCTCGACATTCTTAGGGTAAGTCTACGTAGTTCTTGCCCTGCCCTGCCCCCCTCAGGACCTCGCAAACATAGTTGTCACGGCGTCAAATTGATCCAAGGCAGTGGAGAGGTGGCTAATCGATTTGGCGATGAATCGCTCGTTTCGGCGTTGCCATGGCGGTCAAATTAACCATGTGTCATTTTTTTTTCTTATTTTCTAAAGTTATTTAGCATGCTACAAGCATACAATATATACCCTATAAGGCTATAACATATAAAACCAACATTAAGAAACATTAACATCAAGTATACAAGTTGTAAAGATATAAACACTTTATAAACAGAGTATATAAGATTATTAGTTAACCAATAAGGCAATAACATATTAACATTAACTAATTCTATATTTCTATTTATGCCATTATGAAACATAAAAGAAGGAACAGAGAAGGAGAAGAACTGAAGAAGAAGGAGGAGAAAGAGAAGCAGAGAAGAAAAAGAATCAGAATTCAGAAGCAGAAGCAAAAGACGAAGAAGGAGGAGAGAATTGAGAAGGAGAGAAGAAGAGAAGAAGGAACAGAGAAGGAGAAGAACCAAAGAAGAAGGAGAAAGAGAAGCAAAGAAGAAGAAGAATCAAAATTCAGCAACAGAAGATGAAGGAGGAGAGAACTGAGAAGATGAGAAGAAGAGAAGAAGCAACAGAGAAGGGAAAGAACTGAACAGAAGAAGAGAAACAGAAGTAGAGAAGAAGAAGAATCAGAAGCAGAAGATGTAGAAGGAGAGAAGGAGGGAAGAAGGAACAGAGAAGGAGAAGAACTGAAGCAGAAGGAGAAAGAGAAGCAGAGAAGAAGAAGAAGAATAAGAAGCAGAAGACGAAGAAGGAGGAGAGAAGGGGAGAGGAAGAGAAGAGAACTAGAATGTGGCAGAGAAGGAGGAGAGAAGGACTGAAGAAGAAGAAGAAAGGGAAGCAGAGAAGAAGAATAAGAAGAAGATGAAAAAGACGAAGAAGGAGAAGGAGAAAGACGTCACAGGCCTTACATTGTTCTTGCTTCCGGAGAAGGAGAAGGACGCCACTCGCAGGTGGAAGGCTTCGAGGGTTCACTGCCTGAGAAGGAGAAGGACGTCACTTGCAAGCTGCAGCCTAGCAAGTGAAGGCTTCGAGGATTCACTGCCGGAGAAGGAGAAGGAAGTCACTCGCAAGCGGAAGGCTTTGAGGCTTCGGCTTTCGAGGGTTCACTGTTCATTCTTCAATTTGAGAAATTGAGAGTTGAGACAACTAGTCGACTGGGTTTTGTTCTCTTTTCTATTTCGCCTACCAATAAAAATACAAGAAAGAGAATATCCAACATTGTTAACTAGTAAAAAAAAAAAAAACTAATACAAAAAAGCGATCGATTAGTATATCAGGCGTGCAATGGCGTCCATGGCTCTGCCATGGCGACTCCTATACAACCATGGCGGCCGCCATTTGTGACTCCCATAAATCGTAGCACTACCATGCCCTGGTATTTCCGCCAGGACGCCAAATCACCACCTAGGCAACTCCATGACAACTATGCTCGCAAATGTGGGAGCCTTGTGCACTGGGTACGCCCTTTTCAAACACTGTTTTGGCTGATATGTAGTTCTGAATTATCTGTTATCTATTCTAATCTGATCTATTACTAGACATCCCTAAAGTTCAACAATTTTTATAACTGAATTTTAATTCTTCAAAAGCAACTAACTAATTTCCGGTATCCGCTGAATTAGGGTTTCTACCCTGTTTTTGCATCATCCTTCTTCCCTTATGGGTTTCTTCTTCCAACTGTTTGGGGCACAAGTTCAAAATCCCAAGGTTGTTGACAATGATCAAACCCTTTTTTTTGGGATTCCATATTGTGCATGTGTCATATAATCTGGACAATATTGTTGAGCTTGACTCAATCATTGCTTTTCACTATCTGACGGATAGCAAATACAATTTATAGCAGTCAACTAAAACAGATCCAAGTTGAATATAGGAAGATTTACCTCATTCACATCCATTGCCCTTGCAAGTTACAAGAATGCCATCCTAACGCATATTTAAACATGTCCAACCACAAATTTGAAGAGACACATATTGATAGCTAAATTCAAAAGAAAACATACATGATCAATGAGTGGAGACATGGCAACAGCATTGACTGGGCGCTCTGTAACATATGTCTTGATAAGCGTCAAAGTTCAGGTGTGCCAGAGCTAACACGTTTGTAAAATCAATTAGCACAGGAGAAAGGAAAAAATAGGTCCAAACATACAAAAATGTATGCAAGCAACAATAACAACAAAGTCATACATTACCTTGGCAGATTTATCTAGCGATCTAGTAAGGAAATGTGAACTCTCAATAGATTTTGCTAGTGACGTAATCGGCTTCTGGTGGCCTGTTTCTTTATCCGACTCCTTGAGCAACTTCCCTGTCTTCAGGTTTGAAACCCAAAATTTAAAGGACATGTGGAGAATAATAGCAAGAAAAGCTTGCATCTGTAAATAGAAGTGACCAAAATGAACTGAAAGCAACTCTTTTAAGACCTCAAAAAAAAAAAAAAAAAACCAGTAAACCACTATTAACTTCGGCTAGTTAATGGAAAGCAACCCTCTAAGTAGAAGAATTGCAAAAAGATCCATAAATAACTTCAGATCTCTCTCTATATAACATTACCACTGATTACTACACAAGACATTATTGCCAAACTATGCATTGCAAACACAACTACTAACCTCAGAATCCCATATACGAATTATTGCATCTTCACCAACACTTATTATAGTTCTGTTCAATGGTGCCCACACAGCTCAATTTATTCTCCCTTGAGGCCCCTTGATTGTGAGCATAGACTCGCCAGTCTCTGAAAATAAATGTCAAAAATTAGGTCCAATGTTTACTCTATAAATAGAACTGTTAGAACTCCCTATGGGTTTGAGTTTGAAACCCTATTGAGGAAACCACACAGGAAAAACAAGAACACGAATCTAATAAAATTATGAAGGATCGATTTGTACCTTTCACCTAGTATGCTGAAGATGATTGATGTTGGTCACTCCCACTTTCGCTCTCTTGGCTTGGCTATGGATCTTCTACAGCCCCTTAAACCTCCTTAGTTCTCTCACTTTAGTGGTAAAGTGGGGAAGAGTGAATAAGAGCTGTAGGGACCCAAAACCTAGTATTTATAATACTGTCCTCCACTCAAAACCCTAAACCACAATGGGTTGAGCCAGCATATCCCTAAGCTTGAGAGTGGACCGAACCGGTTCATGCAATATGATTCTCACCCATTTAATCAACCCGAATAATTAATTTAGCCCATAAATCCAACAATCTCCCACTTGGGCTACATTAATTATTAGAATGTCTTTTAAATTGGTGTGACCATAGAATCTTATTCCATTAACCACTCTTACTGTGATTCAGTTGAAAAAGCACTCACATCGAATAACAGCAGAAGATACACCTCAATATATGGCATACAACTTTCTGTTATTACAAACATAAATAAGTCTCTTAAAACGAATCTATGTGGGATACCATCATAGAAATATTGACATATCCTCATATACACTGTTGTCATTCCATGTAGGTCCTTAACTGTGATAATAACCTTCACTGTGGCAAATCGCCTTTGATCTGTGGTTAATATCTAACTGTGGCCTTCTGCCTATAAACTGTGGCAAATATTGCCTATGAACTGTGACAAATACTGTCTTAAAATGTGGCAAACATTACCTTTTGAACTGTGGCAAAATATTGCCTATAACTAAGACAATTACTGCCTATAAAAACATTTTCAAATGAAATCATAAACCAAATATTTCAAGAAATAACTATGCATAATGTAAATGCTAAAACTTAACTATAATTCATCAAACTGTGCCCCAAAACATACGGGCTAAGGTTCAAAACATAAACAAATACTAAACAAAACCAGAGCTCCCACTAATCAAGCATTTCAAATAACTGTAAGTAAAGAAATCCTAACTACTTGATGGGACCAAATTTTACTTGCTCTCAATTGCTGGTGATCAGTCTACCTCACCCTTTCTTAGTATCATCCTGCTTATCAGCCCCAGAATTCTTCCTCTTCTCTAACCATTTCTTGAAAATAAAACAGTCCTTCTTCACATGTCCTTTCTTATGGAACCAGAAACACTCTACGTTGTTGGTATTCTCTTCATCCAGAGCCTTTTGAGATGTGTCAAGTTCTTGAGAGCTATTAGTCTTGTCATATGGCTTGACGCTTCCTCTGTTGGAAAAATTTTTGTTCCTTCTGCTTGGTCCACCAGAATATCCCTTGTGGAAAGTTGCATGTGCACTCTCAAACCTAGTTTGTTTCAATTTTTCTTCCTCTTGAGTGCAAATGGAAATGAGCTCATTTAGGCTCCAATCGTCCTTCAGTGCAATGTAGGTAGATTGGATAATCTTATACTGACTAGGGAGGGTATTCAGTGCAATGTGTACAATATATTCTTCATCGATCTGTATTCCAAGATCCTTAAGTTTACCAGCATCAGTAGCTACACCCAAAATGTATTCTCTAACACTCCCACATCCATCATACCTTGTATTCATTAGCCTTGTCATCAATGTGGTTTTCTCAGCTTTCTTGTTGTGTTGAAATCTGGCTTTAATAGCATCCAGGAATTCTTTTGCAGTGTCTTTGATCTCTATGTTCCCACGTATAATTTCAGGAACTGCCTTTTTTAAAACCAGTATGCACTTTCTGTTTGCTTCAGTCCATTTCTTAAACTTGGTCCTTTCAGCACTTCTGCTCGAGTCTGTGAGAGGCTCAGGTTTAGGCTCCCTAAGTGCCAAGTCTAAGTCAAGAAGACCTAAATGCAATTCTAATTCCTCCACCCACTTTTGATAGTTGTTACCAGTGAGCATTGGGATGGAAGATACATAACTTGAGGGAATGGCCATCTTACTACAGTAGTAACAACAACACAATACATGCCAAATATCAAAATATAAATCATAATATAAAAACATGTAATACCATCAATATATTTTAAATAAGAGTTACAACTAAAAATGTGTCCCTATCCTTTGGGACAGGAATTAGCTGATGCTCTTATATTCTTATTTTAACTGTAAAAACAACACTAACTTCAGAATTCAATCACCTTTGGGCAAAAGAACTCCAAATTCAATGTCCCTTTCTGAAATGTGGATAATTATCCTCAAACCTTGATGACATAACCTTTGGGAAAGTATCACCTTTACTGTTGGGGAAGATAGAATCGAACTGAATGTACCACTTTGGTAGGTTTCAATCAGTTCTATCATATCTTTTCCATTGGAGATGTATATCTTTATGTTCAAAACATACATATAAATATGTCACTAGGACAACAATAACCATACAAGAGTCACAACCGCAACTACATTCCTATCCTTTGGGCTAAGAATGCTCTGGTCCTCTTGTAAATTCATATTTACTGTGAAAAGAATAATAACTTTTGAAATCCCCTCACCTTTGGGCTTAGGAACCTCTAGGTTACTGTCATTTTCATAACTTTGGTGACATCACCTTTGGGCAAATGTCACCTACATTGCTACCCTGTGGAAAATCATGGAATAATAAGATGTACCACTTTGGTGGATTCCACCTCATCATTTCATGGTTTCCTAAAAAAAAAAATATTAAGAATGAGCGGAAGCTTACACCCTTTTCCATATTAACATATCTCAATTTAAAAACTTTTCTCAATTTCATGGTAACCAATAACATATATATTTTTCAAAGCATTGATTTATGCCCTTTTGTTTCAATGATTGAAACTAAATACAACATAAAATTTCAAATAAACATGTCATATTAAAAATTAGATCATTAAATGTGGCCCGAAACAAGGAATCCAACACAAAAAATAGATTTCAATTTGGCCTTAAAACGAACTTTTAAATGAAATTTAAAGTAGTTTAAATAAAAACCCAAAAAGGAACAAAAACCAAACAAGCCTTGAAGTTTTATTTTATTTTATTTTATTTTATTTTATTTTTAAGGAATCAAAATCAATCCAAACCAACCAGTTCGAGCATATTAGTTCCGGGTCAAATTCGGATCAATTGGTCAAAGACCCGATCAACCTTTGATAGAGTCAAATAGTGGTCATGAGTTGACCCACTGTATCCCGGGTCAACTCGGAAACCCTACCGAGTTGAACCGGCGATGACTCGCCTTTTTTTTCTCTCTCCTCCGATAGCCGGTTTTTGACGGTGCGTTCTGGTGCATCCAGAAGTTTCCGATGACTTATGGCATACCGTCGCGACCGTCTTCTCGTGATCTCCAACTTTCGTGAAGAAAGTTTTCCCATACAAGATCTTTAAGTGATGGTAAAATTACAATTTTTATGATTTTCATGATTTTTAATCAAATCAGGTTTTAAGTAATAATCAGAATACTCATGTACAAGAAAAATTCAATCGATTATTGTCCCATGTGGTCTGCTCTGATATCACTTGTTAGAACTCCCTATGGGTTTGAGTTTGAAACCCTATTGAGGAAACCACACAGGAAAAACAAGAACACGAATCTAATAAAATTATGGAGGATCGATTTGTACCTTTCACCTAGTATGCTGAAGATGATTGATGTTGGTCACTCCCACTTTTGCTCTCTTGGCTTGGCTATGGATCTTCTACAACCCCTTAAACCTCCTTGGTTCTCTCACCTTAGTGGTAAAGTGGAGAAGAGTGAATAATAGTTGTAGGGACCCAAAACCTAGTATTTATAATACTGTCCTGCACTCAAAACCCTAAACCACAATGGGTTGAGCCAGCATATCCCTAAGCTTGAGAGTGGACCGAACCGGTTCATGCAATTTGATTCTCACCCATTTAATCAACCCGAATAATTAATTTAGCCCATAAATCCAACAAGAACACCCCAAACAATTGTAGTCCCATCACTCAGGTAGCTCCTAGTTCTGATATTTTGACTGAAATAAAAAGAGTTGCCACTGAACGATACTTCATTATGCGTCTCACATCCACCAAAGCAAAAAGCATCCAAAACACCCTCCCCACTTCTTATTTCAGCAAGGCAAATCATATTCCTACTCAAATACCATGCCATGGATATATACTCAGGCAGAAAAGTTTTCCAACTACCCAATCTATTAAGCCCATGTAACAATGTAAGTTGCAATTATTGAAGAAATATGTAAAGTTCAAAATGTTGTTTTTGGGGCCAAGAAAAGGAATGCAAAGGAACAACATCAATACAGCTAAACGTTTACCTAAATATCACCTAACCCAAAATAAAACTTAGGTGAGGAGATTCATGATGTGGCTAGGGGATGAGAGATTGCTTGTATATCTAGTAATGACTGGTTGATATATGGTATGAGTCAACAAGAGAAACTAACAACCAAGAAAGCATAACAATCAGTTAGGATAAGATGGTGATTTTTTTTTTTTTTTTTTGGCTAAAGATCAACAAGAATATAATAGAAAAAAGAAAGAAGAATATACAGATTTAACGTCTTGACATACTAAGATGGAATGAAGATTGTGATTGATTGGTGGAAAGAACAAAAAACAAAAAAAAAAAAAAAATATTGATTCCTAAACCCTATTCAAAGAATCAATAGAAAAAAGACCAGAGCAGTGCATTCAAGGTTCAAGGTTTAAGAAAATTAGAAATTGATGCAACAGCATATGCTTGGTTGGACAGACATGACCCAGTCTGGAGGCCAAGAACAAGGAGAACCATTTCCAAACCCGGATTTTTGTCCCTAGGGATATTTAGGGAATTTTCTTATTTACCATTGAGGTTGTTTTTCTTAATTTCTATTTATAATTTGAATCCTGTTAGCTATCATAGGAGATAGAGTCCACGTTAGTTTAAAGTTTTTTCCAGATTAAAATGAGGAGTTGATCTTTGAGTTTATTTTTATAAAAGCATGTATCCCTGGATGGGCAGAATAGGGAGAAAGCCCGCAGCTCCTTTAAGGCTGGTCAAATCAGATTGAAACCCTAATCGAATGGTCCCCTGATTGTAGTTTCTAAACCCTCCAAAGGGCTTCCCAAACAGAGGTTTGATCTGGGAATTATGGTGAAAATCGATGGGAGCCAAAAACCCTGACATAGGCTGAACTGATTTGGTAACTTGGCTTATCTTCAATCTTCAATTGTTGGGTCTGCTGGAACTTCAATTTGATGCTTCAGTTGCTCACAAATCACCCCATCACAAGCACAAATAAGAACAAACTAAGAAGAAGAAGAAGATGGATGGAGTTGTGATAGACATGGGTGGGATATGGCTATCTCAACCTGGGCCTCTCAACCACAGCTATCTTAGTTGTTGATCCATCCTATATCACAAGGTTTTGGAGCTACAATGGCTGCAAATATTCAAATCATTGTAAATTGGTACAGTAGCCTCTCTTTTATAGAGAGCAGATAGCTTACAAAATAGGATTAGTTACCAAATAGGAAAGTAAAATAGAAAGGAAACTAACAACTTTAGACTACTAAGTACTAACGACTAACTTGTAGACTAAGAAAACACGAGACAAATAAAAGGATCCTTCTAGAAGCTAACTTGACTTGTCCAACTAAGGTTTGACCAGTCAAACACTAAAGAAAAAATATAGTAGTAAAGGAAAATCGTAAGCAGGCAAAAGGCAGCTCATGGACAGCTGTTGTGAGGCTGGATCAAAGGCTGTTTGAGGGGTTTCTAAAAGATCCACTTAAAAAAGCAAATATGTACTAAACAGGGGCATCCTATGCTGGTTTGATGGTTGCTGATGAGGCCAGCATAGGAACAAAATTATGAGGACCAGCTGGGCTCAATTAGCCCAAGGGCTGGCTGGTCTGGCTGGCCTACTTCCACCTTCGGTAGTGGAGGCCAGCATGTGGATCGACATCATGAACTGTTCTAACCACTTCTGTTATTGACATGAGGTCGAAGATGAATGATTTTGGAAATTACAAATAAGGCCAGCTCTTGTTTATTAAATTACACAAAGCCCCCTTCTTTCTTAAGTTTGTTTATCTTTTCTGAAATTCCATAAAGGTCCTTCTGTCCCGAATTTATTTACCAATTGGTCCTGATGTGGTAAAAATTGACCGGATGACCTTCTCTGCAGTTCCTGGTGCTCTAGCCGACCTGCACAGGAGAGATGACAGGGGAGAGCCTGGCTAACCTGACAGGGGACTCTCCGATGCTTAAGTCAGATCTTCCACAACAGATGCTCAAGAGAGCTTTTCCAGTAAAAGGAGTGATTGATCCATCCCCCATGATGGAGGCTTACCTTGGTATTTATAGGCTGCTGATGGAAAGAGAAGGAGGGGCATTTGTGGAGAGTCTAGTTTAGGCGTAGAGTCCTTGAGGGGAGTGACACTGTGATTATGGGAATATATCGGGTTTCAGGGCATATTTTAGGAATATTCTCCATTGATCTCGGAGGTACAAGTCATGAGAGGGGTGGACGCGTCTAATGACGTGTAGTGGATAGAGTCCTGCCCCCATGATCAGGGATCACGTCCCTTGAATGTAGGAGTGGATGTGTGCACATTTCTAGGTGCATTACTTGACTATACCGAGCCGAGGGGACAGGTTGGTCGAGCTAAGGTGACTAGTAGGATGGCCTGATGGAGGGTCGAGGTGGCATCATGGCCTGTTGGAGGGCCGAGGCAGTAGCACGACCTGATGGAGGGCCAAGGCGACAGCACGGACTGATGGAGGGCCAAGGCGGTAGCACAGACTGATGGAGGGTCGAGGCAGCAGCACGGCCTGATGGAGGGCCTAGGCGGCAGCACGGCCTAATGGAGGGCCGAGGCGACAGCACGGCCTGATGGAGGGCCAAGGCGATAGCACGGCTTGATGGAGGGTCGAGGTAGTGGGTCAGTCCTGTTCAGGTTTGCATACACACTTCAGCCGTGCTGAACAAGGGGATATATTTTGCCTCATCACTAGCCCCCTGCTCTAGCAGTTCGAATCGATCTGCTAGAGCATTTAATTTGATGCGAAATGTGTTGCTTAACTTTCTCTGTTGAGGCTTCTAAACGGTTCGAGGACGTGGCTGTCGCTTGTTCAAAGGCGAAGGAGGCAAAGGACCTTCATGGGGAGCCACACAAGATCACAGGCCAACTGGAGGTTGAGATGAAAAAAGCCCGATCTGAGGAGGTCCGGGCCAATGATGTCGGGTTGATAACTGGAGAGCTGGAACAGGAAGTTGCTAAGAAACTCAATGCCAACAACAACTTGATGAAGGAGAATGATGCTCTCTAGGATGAGTTGTCTAAGACTCAGGATGCTCGCAAGGAGGAGGAGCTCACAGCTAGGGTTGGCAAGTTGGAAAGGCAACACGGGGCCGAGCTGGAGGTCAAAGAGGTGGCTAAACCCCTAGGCCTGTCAGAAGTTGGTTGACATTAACATTGCTTCATTTCCGGTAGGCTCGGATGATGCCATCCGGTTTATCCTGAGTAAGATGCCAGGCTACGATCTGATGGACTATGAGTAGCGTGTTCCCGTCCCTGCTATTTTGGTGCAGCTCTGCGGCTCAATCGACGTTGGTGAAGAGGTGATCCGACTCGAAGGATAGCCAAGTGAAGAGCTAAGCCCGTGGATTAGCCCCTTGAGATTAGCCTTGTATATATATATATATTTTTTATGTAGATGTCTCCTTCGGGAGTGATGTACTTTGAGGGCTTTTTCCCTTTTTCTTGATGAATGGAAAATTTGTTTTGATGTCATCTCTCAACATTCTTGTGCTTCTTTCTTTATTTTCTTGTACTTTGACCTGGCTCGAAATGAGTAACTTTTGGAAGAATAAGGACCAGTACAGTTGTCTGAGTGTGGCTCCATTCCCTATCTGAGCTCAGAATTAATCTTCCATGTCTAGCTTATGAGCTCTTAAGGTGCCAAGCCTATGACTAGCCATAGGGGTGCCAAGTTGGGGCTCGATCTTTTGATGTGCCTTGCGTTAAGGTCTTTTGTGGTTCCGAGTCAGGGCTACGGCTTGCATGCTTTATTACGTAAGGTCTTGAGGTGCCGAGCCGTGCTTGGGCTTACATGCCTTAATGCGTAAGGTCTTGAAGTGCCAAGACGGGGCTTGGGCTTACATGAATTAATACGTAAGGTCTTGAAGTGTTGAGCCGCGCTCTGGCTTGTGTGCCTTAATGCATAAGGGCTTGAGGTGTCGATCCATGCTCGGGCTTGCGTGCCTTAGTGCTTAAGGGCTTGAGGTGTCGAGTTGTGCTCGGTCTGCATGCCTTAGTGAATGCCGAGCTAGGCTCAGGCTTGCATGCCTTAGTGTGCAAGGGCTTGAGGTGCCGAGCCAGGGCTTAGGCTTACATACCTTAGTGCATAAGGGCTTAAGGTGCCGAGTTGAGGCTCGCGCTTGCATACCTTAGTGCGTAAGGGCTTAAGGTACCGAGCTGGGGCTCAGGCTTGCATGCCTTAGTGCGTAAGGGCTTGAGGTGCCAAGCTGGGGCTCGGGCTTATATGCCTTAGTGCGTAAGGGCTTGAGGTGCCAAGTAAGGGCTCAGGCTTACATGCCTTAGTGCGTAAGGGCTTAAGGGCTTAAGGTGCGGAGCTAGGTTTCAGGTTTGAATGCCTTAGTGAGTAAGGGCTTGAGGTGCCGAGCCGGGGTCTGGTCTTGTTAGTGCCGAGGTTGAGCACGGTCTAAGATGCTGTCAAGCTTGTACCTCGGTCTTAAATGATGCCGAGTTGTAGCTCGGTCTTAGATGCTACCGAGCTGTAGCCTGTCTTTATGCCTTAGTTGTTAAGGTCTTTGTTTCCTTAGAAGAGCCAGATATTTGGGAGAAGCTTCATAGTATATTGATGTGTGGTATGCACTTGGGATAAATACATTGCTTCGAAATAGAATCTAATCCGCTCCGTGAAAAAAATTGAATAACTGAGATATGGAAGCTAAGGTGCTGACAATATAAAATCTATAAGACTAACACCCAATCGATGGGATTTCAATGCAATCTACTGATAAAACTGTCTACTGATAAAAGTGTCTACTGGCCTCAGTGATTGGGACAGTAAGGAGCTGTTCTACTGGATCAGCTCGGGTCAGGAGGCTTTCATCTCGGCAATCAACAATTTCCACCGTACATGCTAGGCCCGAGCATGGTTTCTTGACAGATTTTATGAAGTTTGCATAGCATTCCTGGGATTCCTTCTGGCTAGACTTGCATTCACCAACTCCATTACTGGCGGGGAATTTAAGAATTTGACTTTCATGTGCTTAGTGGACACAATCGCCCCAAGGCCATTGAGACTAGGTCGGCCAAGGATTGCATTGTAGGGTGAGGCGATCTTGGCAACCATAAAAGAAACCATGGTAGTGGCTATTTGAGCTCCCTGTCCGATGGTTACGAGCAAGTCTACAACTCCTTCTAGCTCTGCTGGTGTGCCTGAAAATCCGTACAAGGGTCCTGGAGCTGGCTTTAGGGTCTCAGTGCCAAGCCCTAGTTTTGTGAAGGCTTCGTAGGACATGAGGTCAATGGAGACTCTTGTGTCCACTAGGACCCTGTGGAAGGGGTGGTTTGCCACCACTAATTAAACTACGACAACATCATTGTGAGGCCAGTTTAACTCTTCCAGATCTCTGTCAGAGAACGTAATGAGTGGATCCGTTCTAAGGGCTTTGATAGGCTATTCCGTGATGCATACGAACCACATGTGGGCTTTGGCTTTTCTGACTGATTCCACCGTGGGTCCGCCCATGATTGTTAGAATAGCTTGACCCACGGGCTGGTTATTGTAAGAGTTAGCTTGGTCAGTGGCTGGTTCCTTGGACGGCTCGGCCCTATCTCAGCTCGGCCTGGCATCATCTCTCCTTGGCTCAGGCCAGTTCCCACCATATTTTTGCTTCAAATACTTGTTGAAATATCTAGCCTTGATGAGCTCATCAATTTCCCTTTTCAGAGACTTACAGTCGTCAGTGTCATGTCCATAGTCTCGGTGGTATCGGCAATACCGGTTGAGGTTCCTCTCCTCTGGTTTAGCTATCATTGGCTTGGGCCGGCGAAAATACTTCTAATCTTGGATCTCTAAGAGCAGGTTTGTTCGGGAACGATCAAGTTCATATTGCTCAGGTTCAGCTGTGTCAAGTGGCCGATCTGTTCTGTTCTTCTTTGGCTTGCGAGAATCGTCCCTAAGTCTCAAAGTCCTTTTCTTCTACTTCTCCGACTGATCACCTATCCCTTTGGCGGCCAGGATTTCCTCCATGTTGGCGTATTGATTGCATCATCTTAATAGCTCGGGCATTTCTGACAAGTCAAGGGCCAGAGACTGAATCAAATTAGGGTGCATTACCCTATTACACAACGTGCTATACTCCACTCCTTCCGGTAGGTTTTTTTACCTCCAGTGTCACCTTGGTGAATCGGGCAAGGAACTCTCTTATAGTCTCTCTCGCTCCCTGCCTCATGTTCATCACATTTTGTGTAGTTTGCTTCTGCTTCTTACTTGCTTGGAAACGTGTGAGGAACACTCTTGTCGGCTCTTCATAGCTGCGGATGGACCGTGGCCGCAAGTTCGACATGCATACCAGTGCAACTCCTTTTAATGAGGCTACGAAGGCTCGGCAGAGAATGGCGTCTGACCTACCATGAACCGTCATGGCCGAGCTGTAGTACAATAGATGATCATAGGGATCTATGGTGCCGTCATATCCATTGAAGATGGGTATCACAAAATTTGGAGGCAGCTCGGCGTCTATCAGTTCTTCGGATAGTGTATTATGGGCCAGAGTTACAGTTATGTCGGCCGGGTGCCTTTGCCTCTGTATTCCTTCTACTTGCTCAATGAGGCACTGGATGCTGCTCTCCGAGTCGTCCCTTCTCACCTCAGCTCGATGATCTGAGGATCATCGTGCCCTTTCACCTCTTCTGGGTCTTCTTCCTCGGCCTTGGTGACCACTAGGCCAATCCTGACCTTGCCGTGGTGCGCCTCTGGTCGACCTAGTGGGCAAGTCCTGACCCCCATGGGGTTGATCTCGCCAAGCTATCCTCTGAGAATTTTCTCGTTCATCTCTGTGCAGACGCACGCCTCTAGTGAGTCTTTGAGGTGAGTGCTGGCGTCTTCCTACCCAGGGTGGGGATCTATGGGCATCATGTCTCTAGGCTCTAGTGACGCGTAGAATGATGAGCACTCCTATTCTGGGCTGGAACGGGACCTTACCTACGCCCCTCAATAGGAGAGCAGGGTGGTACCAAGTGAACAGTATGTGACGTTCTGGCCGACTTGCTCCTTGCTGTTGATTGAGGAGTGACACTGTTGTCAAAAGATTCATCATTGAGTTGTCTGCTCGGAACTAGCCTAGGCGACTGAGCTGAACTAGTCCGTGGCACTGGAAGTGCCGAGCTGAACTGACGTATGAAGTCCCGCACCAGTGCATTTGTCGCTAACACCTGTAGCTATAGGCTCTGCATCTGCTCTTCCATGTTGGGGTGAGTTACCCGGGATGATGGGACATGGCGAGATAGCTGAGGGTTCTACTTGCGTTGATCCCCCTCTCCCTGGGTAACTTGCGCATCAGGCCTGGTTTGCTAGGGTCCTTGTGGAGAGGTCTCTGCAGGGACATTCTCCTACTCTGCCATTGGTGGTGAAGGGGGACATCCAAATGGTAACTCGCGGGTGGATCTTACTCGTGTTGTCGTAGAAGAAACGACATTCTCACCCCTTAATTGCATTGGTCCAAGGTGACTTTTTGTAACTGATTCCCACGGACGGTGCCAATCTGATGTGGTAAAAATTGATCGGATGACCTTCCCTGCAGTTCCTGGTGCTCCAACCGACTTGCACAGAAGAGATGACAAGGGAGAGCCAAGCTGACCCGACGAGGGACTCTCCGATGCCTAAGTCAGATCTTTCCATAGCAAATGCTCAATAGAGCTTTTCCAGTAAAAGGAGTGATTGATCCATCCCCCATGATGGAGGCTTACCTTGGTATTTATAGGCTGCTGATGGAGAGAGAAGGAGGGACGTTTGTGGAGAGTCCAGTTTAGGCGTAGAGTCCTTGAGGGGAGTGGCACTGTGATTCTGGGAATATTTTGGGTTCAGGGCATATTCTAGGAATATTCTCCATTGAACTCAGAGGTGCAAGTCGTGTAAGGGGTGGACTCCTCTAATGACGTGTAGTGGATAGAGTCCTACCCCCATGATTAGGGATCACGTTCCTTGAATGTAGGAGTGGATGTGTGCACATTTCTGGGTGCATTACTTGACTGTGCCGAGCCGAGGTGACAGGTTGGTCGAGCCGAGGTGATTGGTAGCATGGCCTGATGGAAGGCCGAGGTGGCAGCATGGCCTGTTGGAGGGCCGAGGTGGAAGCATAACCTGTTGGAGGGCCGAGGTGGCAGCATGGCCTATTGGAGGGCTGAGGTGGAAGCACGGCCTAAGGAAGGGCTGAGGTAGCAGCATGGCCTAATGGAGGGCCGAGGTGGCAGCATGGCCTGTTGGAGGGCCGAGGTAGTAGCACGAGGTAGCAGCATGGCCTGATGGAGGGCCGAGGTGGCAGCATGGCCTGATGGAGGGCCGAGGTAGTGGATTAGTCCTATTCAGGTTTGCATACATGCTTCAGCCGTGCTGAGGAAGGGGACATATTTTGCCTCATCAGGTCCCAATTTCTGTGTTATATACCCAAAAGGATCCTGAACTGTTCTGATCACTTTATTTTGAGTTTTTATCACTTCAGTGGGCCCATAGCAACCTGAATTAAGGTTTTGGAACCTTGGTTGCACTAGTAATAGTGTCATTGTTACCACTTAATGAAGAAGAAAATATCAAAACAACAGTAGAGAAGCAAAACTCTAACTAGAGCTCAAAGAAGAAAGCCAAAACTACTAGTGGGAGGAAAGCAAAAGAAAATACCCGACTTCATCTAGCCATTAGGTTATGTGGTGACTTCAACTCTACCAAATCTCAACTTCAGATAAACATTCTTCTTAACCCAATACTTGGTGTCTGCTATGCAAAATTACCAAATTTTTCACTTATTCAAAATAATCCAAGTAAAATGCTTTCATATGCCATAGGCTCATAACATATTTGTATATTCAATTTGAAGGAAACTAAAAAACTTTCATGTGATTTGAAATAAAATAAGAATAACCATGACTCAGATAGTCCCTACTACTACTACTACTACAAACTACAAACTAAGCCTTATCCCAACTTAATGAGGTCGGCTACAAGGATCCAAATATATGAACAATGGAACATGACAAATGAAAGGTGAAAAATGCAATATGAAAAGTGAGAGGTGAAATATGAATGATGAATGATGAAAGTAGGGAAGTAAGAGGAAGGAGGGCACAGCCCAGCAAGATAGGAGAATCTCAGCTAAATAGGGTCGGCCATATGGATCCTTGCTCTCTCCAATAGGCTCTATCCAAGATCATACTTAGTACGATGCCTAAACTGTGCATGCATTCCGCACAACTTCTCCTATGGCCATTTTAGGCCTGCCCCTAGCTCTTATAGCCCATTCAATCTAAATCCTATCACTTCTCCTTACTAGGGAGTCGTTAGGCCTCAATTGAACATGACCATACCACCTCAAACGGCCTTCTCGGAGCTTGTCATTGATCGGGGCAACTCCTGAATCAGCTCTAATACACTCATTCCTTTATCATTTCTAGTTTTGCCATACATCCATCTTAACATCCTCATCTCTGTCACACACATCTTCTCTATATGATATTTCTTAACTGCCCAACATTCCACTCTATACATCATTATCGGACGCACAACAATCATATAGAATTTTCCCTTAGGCTTTAAAGGGGTACGTCGGTCACAACACTCTGGACGCACCTCTCCACTTCATCCATCCTACTTTAATTCTTTGACAGACATCATTCTCTATGTCGCCTTCTTTATTTATGATCGACCCAACATATCTAAAATATTCCTTTTGCGGAATCTCCCTCTCCTCAATCTTCACAGTTTCAGTGACTGAAGTAACACATCATATACTTCGCCTTCGATCTACTAATTTTAAAACCTTTTGTTTCTAAGGTTGATCTCCATAGCTCTAGCTCAGTGTTAATCTCTACTTTAGTCTCATCCACAAAAACGATGTTATTGGCGAAAAGCGTACACTAGGGTACCTCACCTAGAATGTTCTTAGTTAACTCATCCATCATAAGAGTAAACAAGGGCTTAAGGCCGATCCTTGATGTAACCCAATTGTAATTGGGAATTCCTTGCCTTGACCTCCCACGGATCTCACACTAGTCACCACGCCCTATACATGTCCTTAATTATATCCACATATGTACTCGACACCCCTCTCATAGTTAGGACATGTCGGATTAAATCTGTAAGGACTCTATCATATGCTTTTTCAAGGTCAATAAAGACTATGTCGAGATCCTTCTAGATGAGGTAAATCCAGACTTGATGTAAATAAAATATGCTCTGCTTGGCGTCGAGAAGGAAAGTTTGATTAACTATTTTTCCTTCATAGTCAAAATGGTAGAAGTAGAAGTAGGGGTGTGTATCAACCAAAGTGGCACAGACCAAAAGTCATGGTCTGAATATTTCCTTCAGGAATACCTAAAGTGTCTTTGAGTCAAATACTTTGGTTGTCAGGCCAACTCCCCCCCCCTCCTTCATGACTTGAATCTCCATGTCCTCCTCCCTAGCGTTCCCACCGCCTATCATTCCTCTAACTCCCTTGACCCTCCTCTTCCTCCCCTCACCTCTATCCTCCCTGCTATCATTGACACCTCTCCCTCCTCTTCCCTCGCTCCTCCCTCCTCTTTGACTAAACCTTGGGCCTCCATTGTCCATCCCTCTCCCTCCCCATCTAGAGTCGGCCTCCCTCTGGTGTTTATGCCTCCTACCTTAATCGATGATAAGAAGGTTGGATTTTATCCCTCGAGTCTCCTTGAACCATATATCTCTAGATGGAAGCTATGAAATCGTTGGCCAGTTTATGGCTAGCAGACCTCCGTTCAGCATCGTCCAAGCCTCTCTCTCTAAGCAGTGGTGGCTTCTTGGTCAAATGTAGCTCTTCATGCTCAACAATGGAATTCTTATATTTAACTTCTCCCATAAAGCTGATATAATCTGTGCCCTCGAAGAAGGTCCTTGGCGTGTTGGTAATAAGGCGGTCTTCCCCAGGAAATGGGACCCCTTCTCAAACCTTAGTAAAGTGTATTTCAAATCTGTCCCCATTTGGATCACTCTCCCCAACTTGCCTCTGCGCTAGTGGGGAGAAAAGGGCTCAATATCGTTGGATCCGTTATCGGCAAGCCTCTCTTCTCTAACTACCAAACCAAGCTGATGGAAAGACTGGGATTCGCTCGAATCTATGTTGATCTTCCATATGATGAGCCGCCTCCCTCCTCAATCACTATTTTTGAAGAAAATGGAATTTCACTTGTCCAACCAATGCATTACAACTGGTTGCTGCCCCACTGCACCTATTGTAAATCGTTTGGTCATTATTCTTGGGCCTGTGCTCTTGCCCCGATCGCTATTCTGGTTCCCCCTACTAAGGAAACCACTCTGGAAACCATTGCCCCTATGATCTCTGGTCGCCAGGAGAAAAGAAACAGGCTCCACAGCCAGCATAGCCGTATGCCCCTCCTAAGTGCCTCTGATGCTGAGATGACTCCGACTGCTACCAAAGTGCCGCTTCTTGATACAGTGGTCCTTATCCAATGGACCTCTGGTCTAAACAGGTTCTCGCTTCTCAATTTGCTAGGAGCCTTTACCTCTAACATCGACGATGTTGCCTCCTTTTTCCCTGGATCTAGTTCTTCTGATACTGAGGGAGACCTTTCCTCGCCTTGGGAATTCAACTTTCAGTTGGTTGTTTGCTCTGGAGAGGGCTGCCTTGCCACTACTGTAATACCCCGCTTCTTAAACCCGGTCTGATTTCATGGTTGAACCAGTTTAACCATGCAGGAACCGAACCAGAGGGAGTTAGAGCGGGTTCCTTGTGGGCTATGATGGCAAGGGTGACCTTAAACACCAGCTGGCCCGACAAGTCCGAGCTAGTGCCAGAAGAGACAGGAGTGCCCAAGCCGTGTACATGCACCTACCATAAGGCCATGTACGGATAAAGCAGGTATTATATCCGTATTTTAAGGTATATACGTATGCTACATCGTATGCCAGGGGTGGGGTTCGTGCCGAGGCCCGAACCCTGTCAAAATCCCAAGTTTTGGCCCTCAGGTGGGTAGGACAGGTGGGTGCACCCACCCAGCTGAGTGACCCACCCATGTGCACTATTCACTTAATTAGGAATTGTATATAAAGCTTTATGTTTTCTTTTCTTTCCATTTATGTCACCCGTACGTTGGTGAGGATAGTAAAGAGGAGAGAGAAAAGAAAGGGAAGAAGGGAAGAAGAAGGGAAGAGAAGGAAGAGGAAGAAAAAAGGGATTTCAGCGGCGCCGAAGCTTGATCTCCCCATTCCGGCGCCGGGAGAGTGATCTTCAACTCTAGATCTACAGTTAGAGGTAAGCAAAGTTGGGTTTTGTGAACATTCACCATACCCAAGCTTTAAACCCTTGATTCGAGTATGGTTTCTTGAGATCTTGTAAATCCCCTTTGAAATGATGAATCTAAGGTTTAATAGATGATTTATGTGTTGATCTTGAAGGATTTGAAGAGATATTGACAAGGTGAAAGAAGCATTGTGGGTTTGAAGTGATTTGAAGGGTTTGAGGTTGTTCTTGAGCAAAGAAGGTAAGATGGTTTCCCATCACTTGAATCTAACCTAGATCTAGGTTAGAACCATCCTATAAGACCTTGAAGGTGTGAAGAATGGATGGGAAAAGCCCCCATTTGATTCCCCAAAGAATGGAGAAAATGAGAAAGAAACAAGGTGTTTCCCGCCAAGACCGGTGGGTGCAACCGGTGGGCCCCTACCCGCCTGTGGGCACCCACCTGAGAAGGCAGGGGGGCCTTCGGGCACAACCGACGGGCCCAACCGGCGGGCCATCCTACCCTCCTGTCCTAGCAGGGGCCCCTGGCCCAACCGGTGGGTGGAACCGATGGGACATACCGGCGGGCCCCTACCCGCCGATCCCAACCGGTGGGTAGGACCGGTGGGCCAGACTGCCCACCTGTCTGACCCACCCGTGTAGCCCCGAGGGTGATCCTTATGTCCGATTGGACCCAAATCGGACATGTGACACCCTTTTGACGTTCTAAACATGATTTTGACATCGGATTTCATTAATTTTGATCCTAAAATGGTGAAGTACTAACCCCGCTCAATTATGTTAGGTTCACCAAATCCTACCCGATTCGCATCGGATCTCACCCGTACCGAACGGGAATCCTTGTACGCTATAGGTAATTGGGGAGAGGACGTTTGGCCTTGTTTCAAGGCATTGTTTGGCATTCATTTAATTATATCTAGTCTAGTCATGCCATCATGAATATGCTATGTAGACTAGTCATTCCACACATTGATGTGCATATGTGCTATGTTTACTTTCCAAATGCCAATTGAATGAGATGTTTATATGTTGAATGTGGACATCATGGTGCATGATGCATTGATAGACTAGATGCCGTAGTCGGCTTGGAAATGAGTGCATTGGTGGCCCGTGGAATGGGACACGGAGGCACTATGCAATCGTACTATTGTCATATAGGAGCATGCGGTATTAGGATTTTCACCATCCCATGCTACGACCCTTCCCAATAGGGGTTAAGGTGTTGGGTTATCATTTAGGGGGAAGTAGTGGTCGTGATCGTTGGGTCACTGTGGCGGTTAGACATAATGCTCGGCGGGTCATGTAGGACAGTCGGCAACTCCGGTGATACATTCAGGAGGGCCAATCATACTGCTTTTAAATTGCTGGAGTCAGCACCTTTATTTTTAGTCATTTACATTTCTGTTGAGAGCCGGTGGACGGTATTGTCTTTACTTTTCCTAGTACTCATGATGGGCCTTCTCCGACAGCCCTATGGGCGTATCGCGGGAGGGAGTTCGCGGCTCGTACCCGGAGTATACGCGCACTGTGGTTGTAGTAGCACTAAAACCAAGGACTTAGTAATGTTGCTTAGGTGGATGTGATTAAAATGTATAGCATGGCATGTAGTGCATATGATGTGTTGTGATGTGTGGACTGCTGTGTGGTCCATCTTACCACTTACTGAGCTAGTGAGCTCATCCCACGTATACGCCCCTTTTTAGATGATTTTGCAGGTCATACGTCTGAGGAGCACAGGGTGGGTCCCACAGTCGAGTTTCCTGAAGAGGACTGGTGGACCCCTGAGGAGTTAGAGCACGGCACTGACTGCTCATGCAAGAGTTGTGCTGCGGGACAGCAGTTCTGAGGACGAGCTAAGCTCCACCTTTGAGGCCGTGCTGAGCTCCACTTCTGAGGCCGAGCTGAGCTCTACTACGTGATGCCGAGCTGGGCTCAACCCTTGATGCCGAGCTGAGCTCTAGCCTTGATACCGAGCCGAGCTGTGTACTCTGATTGTTTTGGTGGATTTCCTTATGTACTTGATATTTGAATTTTATTATTTTTGTGTAAATATCATGCCTTCGGGCCCAAATGTATATAATTATTGTATCACTATCCGGGTATCAAGTATTATGGGATTATTCACAGATAAAACTTAGTCTTCCGCTGATCTGATGAGTTTATATTAGTTGTGTGTATGCTGTGGTGGAATACAGTATCTAATGATCCTGGCAGGTTTGGATTAACCGGTGTTAACTCGGTCACTGGCCCGGTTCAATGTGAATGGGGTGTGACAAACGGTGGTATCAGAGCGTGATGCTCTGCTCCACTCACAGCATACCATTAGAATCCCGTAGACTCTATAATAGGGAAATGGGGTTGGGTTAATGTAAAAACTTTTAAGATTAAAAGCCAAAGAAAGAAAGTATAAAAAGGGGTTGCATTATATGTTGAATTCATGGCATGCGTGAGTTTAGATAAAAGGGGATTAGGTTGGAGATATAACCTATAGAGTACTATTTCGATGAAATTTCGGCAGCATAACGGCGTAAAATGGGATTTCCAAAAATTTACATACAAATACCTGATAAACGACAGATAATATGACATAACAATGATCAAGTAGCAAAATACACAACTAAACTACACAAGTATTCCACATCTGAATTCACCACAAAATCCACTATCCAAAACTATATTATTCCATAAATGAGCCCAGTTACAGTACAAATACAAGGAATGAGAATAAATAAAGTATACAATAAGGTCTACAAAAAAAAGAGAAAATGGATAAACAGCTGGTGTGGGCGAGCCAAGCCCTCACTGGTCGTCGTCATCATCATCGATGATCACCACGTTCGCCGGAGGCCTAGAGTTGACGTTGAGGCGATGATCGTAATAGTCAAACCTCGTGTTCACCAGCCGTACCTCCCTCCGAAGCCGACTAAAATCTGCTGAGATAGCGTTGGCCGTGGTGTCCAAGTCCTGACCCAGCCTAAGGAAGGAATCCTCCAAAGTGGCCTGCCTCTCCAAGATGCGTTCCTCCCTGGAGGCACCCTCGTCCAGCCGTCTCAGTAGCTGAACCTGGCCATCTTGCAAGGCCCGCATGGAAGACACCATGCCCTCGAAGTCGTAGACACCACTCCCAGGTGGTGGAGCTTTATGTGGTAAGGCTGCAGCTCTGGAAGGACTGGGACCAGGACCTCTCGACTCCTGAGGCGCCTGCTCAGGGATGCCGCCACCCATCAGATCCTCCTCCTCATCCTGAGGAATGTAGTCCTCATCCTCCTCACTGGACTCCTCCTCCATGGGGACATCCTCCATAGGGGCAGCCCTCCTACCCCTACCTCTCTGAGCTCCTAATCTCGGGGGTGTATCCATGAGAGTATGGAGACCCATCCTCAGGAGGTTACTCCGGTCGAACCTATCAGCCGGAGCCTTCCCCTCCTCGCCACTCAGGTCCACCCCGAAGAACTCGAAGATCCCGGTGAGGATCCTGCCATAGGGGAATCCTCCATCCTCAGGGTGGGAAGTGTGGTGCTCCATCGTCCTGAGGATAACGTACGGAAGGCATAGGTGCTCGCCGCCTCCCTCTGCGGCCGTGTAGATGCAGAAAGCGATGAAAGTCGTCATGAAACCCACCCGGTTCCGATGACCTCCTCTGGGGAGCAGGTTGAACTGGACCAACCGGGCAAATAGATGAACCTCGGGGTAGAAGGACGTCTCGGACTCCGGGCGGTTACTGCTGTCGCAGATGGTCTCGTAGATGAAGTCCGGCGTCGCCAGGCTCATGAACGGTCCTAGAGGCTTACTCCTGGGAGGACTGTAGTATCGGTGACCAGCCGCTGATATACCCAGGATGCTGGCCAAGGTACCCACCGTCAACTGGATGTCTACCCCCTTCACCAAGCTGCTAATGGTGAACTCCCCGTACGGATACGACACCTCCAAGTTGCAGTAGAACCGATGGACTAGCTGCTCGTAGTAGGGTCGGTCTACGTGAAGAATAGAGTCCCAGCCCAATGCTAAGAACCTCTCCTAAAGCTGAGCCTTGTGGAAGTCCTCGACTACCACGGTCTTCTCCATCATCACTGACCTCTTCAGGAAGTTAGGCCAGTTGGCTGCTGCCTCTGCACTAAGGAATTGCTCCTCATCATAGTCTGTAGGGTCAGACCGGGCAGGTACGGGTCTCCCTGTGCGAGGGGCTGAAGAGCTGGTCTCCACACTCTTCCGCTTAGAAGCGGTAGTCTTACGTCGAGCGCCAGAGGAAGATGGTCCTTTGTCGGTGCGAGATTACATCCTGGCAATAAGAAAAGAAAGTGGGGTTGGTAAGTAATGGAAAATGACAGCATTAGAAAGGGGAAACCCAAAAACCCGAATACTCACAAAATGGAAATGGCGACAAGCTAGAAATGATAGGGAACCTATGGACATGATGCACGGTAAGCGACAAAGGAGAAATATGCCAAAATAGTGAAATGACGGCAAAGAGCATATTAACATGAGAGGATTCGATTGCAATGCACCAACTCATTCACAACGAAGTAAAAGCTTTAAACCCTAGGTCTAGAACGAAATGCCATAGTAGCGGGATCATGAAAGTGCAAGAACATACCCAAATAGACTATGGAGTTCCATGAATACAAGTATGGGATGAAAATCAAGGAAACCAATACAAAAAGAGGGATTTTCATGGAAATACATGGGGATTCCAAGCATGATGGATGATTCATGAAATCTAAAGCATATCAAGCACAAAACAAGTGAAATGCATTACAAAGGAATCATCAATTGGAGAAAAGGATCAAAAATGTAAGAAACCCCCGAATTTGGAAACCTAGGGCACGAATTGGGGTTTTCTCCAAATGAAGAGATAAAATTCCTATAAACTACAAATGACCACAGTAGAAGCATCACAATCACATGGAAATGTTATTCTATGGTGAAAAATATGAAAAGGAAACCTAAAAAAAGTAAAGCTTGTGCATGCATTCTACCCCAAACGGAAATTCTAAGAAAAGAAAAAGGAGGAACTTACTTGAAAGGAGGGAGAGTTGACTCTTCTCTAAAGCGCCGAGTGGATGAGCAGACTCGCGAGTAGAAGCGCCGAGGAGACCTCCAAGATCGCCCAAGGAAGAAAGGAAGAAAGAGAAAGGAGATGGGGAAAGAGACAAACAGAACAGGGTCTGTAGGGCCCTGTTCGTGTTTTTACATGGGCAGGACCGGCGGGTATGACCGGTGGGCCCCTACCCACCGGTGCCACCCGTCGGTTTGAGGCACTAGGACCGGTGGGCTCGACCGGCAGGCCCCTACCCACTGGTGCAGGCCATCGGTTGTGAAAATTAGGAAATTTTGAAAATTTTTTTTCCCTTCTCTCCTCCTAGCATGATTACATTGATTCTCATTATTGATTATTATTCCTATGATTAATGTGCTATGGTCAAGTGGGACCATTGACATATCTGTTGGGGCCTTTACCCTGTATCTTGGAATTAAGCTGCGGTTATTTACAGGCTATCATACACTACAACACCTTATGTGATGGCATAAACTTGTGTGCCAAAATCAATTCTACAGTGTTTAACCAGTGTGGTGGGTGATATGTTCCAGGTACAGGGATACGATGGTACGTACTAGATCCAGTAGTAATGCCCGAGGTACCTCGCGGGGTCCTCGTCCGGTCGGTCGACCACAAAATCCCAGGAGGTCCCACTCTGTGGGGCATACCTCACCTCCACTACCTCCAGAGACCTTTGGTCAGGGTGGGGCACATGGGGACCCACCTATGACTACACTCCCGGACCCTCCACCGGTCATTACACCAGGAGATGTTGCTATTATAATTCAGCAGTCCCAACAAGCTTTTCAGCAACAAATGCTTCAGCAACAGCAAGCATTTATGACTGCTATCCAGCAACAGTTGGACTTTTCTCAACCGGGTCAACCTCCCCGGGTACTCACTCCACAGGACCCGCTTATAGGGTCGGGAAAGGGACCACAAGTGGGAGTTACACCTCCAATCCCACCATTCGGTGTTCCTCAATATGGGATGCCTCCTCCATAATCCTACCTATGCTCCTAACTTCCTGGCAGCGAGTAATACGTCAAGGGTAGTGGAGTCATTCAAGAGGAACTTACCACCTGTATTCTCTAAGGTGGGGAGTGATCCTCTGGAACCGGATCAGTGGATCCAAGAATTAGAGAAGATATTTGAGGTGCTTGAGTGCACGGATGCACAGAAACTCATTTGTGCTGGTTTACAACTCAAGAAAGAGGCAAATTCTTGGTGGCAAGCCTCCAAGCCTATATTGTTGGCTGCTCATCCAGAACCCACTTGGGAGCAGTTCAAGGAGTTGTTCTTGGACAACCATTATCCGCGCAGTTTCAGAGACCGAAAGGAGACTGAGTTCATGGCCTTAACTTAAGGAGGTAAGACTGTCCTTGAGTACTAACAAAAATTCGAGAGTTTGTTACATTTTACCCCAAGGCATATGAGGACAGCTGAAGAGAAGGCAGCAAGGTTCCTAAAAGGCCTAAAGGCATCTATTGGGTCTGTACTTGAGGTACTGGATTTGACCGAATATGGCCAGATTGTGCAGAAGGCCAAGACCATGGAAGATAAGCAAAAGGGTGAACAGTCCCTCACTCCTGGACTGTGGAAGAGAACAAATCCATTCCCAGATATGGGAAATTCCTCTAAGGCATACCGTGGATCATACAGTTCTGGGCCTATGTATAGCCCTATAGGCCATCTGGCTACCCTCCTAGACCAGTTGGTGGTTCGGGTTCCACCTCTTTTCGCCCGAACACTAGTGTGGCACCTACAGCTCCAAGGCCACCTCAACCTCCATCTACAACGGGTTAAGTGCAGAGGGGCCCCGCTCCAGTTCCGACATCTCAGATTCGTTGCTTCAACTGCCATTCATATGGGCATTATGCGAAAGACTGTCGAGCCAGACCAGCCTTGCCCTCCAGTTAGCCCTCTACGTACCGACCTCCCTTACCTCGAGGGAATCAACCGCAGGGAAGGATATATGCTCTGTCAGCCGAGGAAGCTGAGGCCAGTATAGAAGTAGTGGCAGGTACATTTTAAATTAAGAAATTTATTATGATTAATATTGATGACCTGCTGAAATTATATGCATTGTTATACTAGGTACCCTACCCATATCAGTCATACCAGCCTATGTTTTATTCGATTCAGGAGCTACTCATTCATTCGCATCTAAGAGATTTGTAGAGAAACTTGGGATGTCACCCAGGATCCTAGACCATGGAATGATTGTTAGTATGCCTACTGGTAAAGTTGCACAGTTGAAGGAAGTGTATGGGCCGTGCCCAGTGGAAATTAGTGGGAAGAATCTTGATGCGCAACTCATTAAGTTTAATATGCATAATTTTGATGTTATATTGGGTATGGATTGGTTGTCGGCTCATCAAGCTAATGTGATCTGTGCTGAAAAGCTGATAAGGGTGACAGATGACTAAGGGAAAGAATTGGTATACCAAGCAAATCCCATGAAAAGAGTGAAGAAGGTCCTTGTCTCTGCTCTTCAAGCGGTAAAGTTGCTAGAAAGTGGGTGTCAGGGTTACTTGGCATCGGTACTTGATGTTGATGCAAGGATTTCTTTTCTAGAAGAGGTAAAGGTGGTTAAAGAGTTTCCCGACGTTTTCCCAGATGATCTGATGCATTTACCACCTGATAG
>NW_024868609.1:0-9970 GCF_013358625.1 Macadamia integrifolia | reverse complement strand
CAAGATCAAACCATGAACGACCCAGATTTTGCTTTAGCCAGTGATGGGGCATTGATGTTTCAGGACAGATTGTGTGTACCCGATGATTTGGATATACAAGACAAGATAGTGAGAGAAGCACACAGCTCCGAGTACTCACTTCACCCAGGAAGTACCAAGATGTACAAAGACCTCAAACAAAGTTACTGGTGGCCAAACATGAAAGTCACCATAGCTTTGTATGTGGCGACTTGTCTTACCTGCCAGAAAGTAAAAGCTGAAAGGCATCGACCTTATGGTACTCTTCAGCCACTCCCAGTACCAGAATGGAAGTGGGAAAGGATTACAATGGACTTCGTCACTGGACTACCAAGTACACCTAAGGGAATGGACGCGATATGGGTGATCGTGGATTGGCTTACCAAGACTGCTCATTTCGTTCCTATCAAGACCAAGTTCTCCATGATCAAACTAGCACAACTTTACATGGACAACATAGTGCGTTTACATGGAGTTCCAGTGAGCATTATCTTAGATAGGGACCCAAGGTTCACTTCCAGATTTTGGAAAAGCTTACAGCGTGCCTTGGGATCACAGCTGAATTTGAGTACTGACTTTTCACCCACAGACGGATGGTCAGTCAGAGCGAACCATACAGATATTAGAGGACATGCTCAGGGCATGCACAATGGAGATGAGTGGCAGTTGGGAAGAATATATACCTCTTATGGAGTTTGCATATAACAATAGTTACCAAGCTACAATTGGAATGGCTCCGTATGAGGCGTTATATGGCAGAAAGTGCAGGACTCCTTTATATTGGGATGAGGTAGACGAACGTCGAATGTTAGGACCTGAGATGATCCAAATGACTTGTGACAAGGTCGACGTTATTAGAGAACGGATTAAAGCAGCTCAGTCCCGTCAAAAGAGCTATGCGGACACCCGCAGAAAAGATATTGAATTTCAGCCAGGAGAAAAGGTATTTCTCAAGATCTCTCCTATTAAAGGGTTGCAAAGGTTTCACAGAAAGGGGAAGTTGAGCCCAAGATACATGGGACCATTTGAAATCTTATCCCGGGTTGGCTCAGTAGCCTACATGCTTGCTCTGCCACCTTCACTTGGGGATGTTCACAATGTATTCCATGTATCCATGCTGAAGAGGTACGTGCATGATCCGTCTCATGTACTACCCATGGAACCAGAGTACCTAGAAGCTGATATGACCTATACAGAACAGCCAGCTGAAATTTTGGACCGGAAGGTGAAAACCCTTCGCAACCGCTCCATCTCCTATGTAAAGGTGCGATGGGCTGGTCACTCACTTGAAGAAGCATCTTGGGAGGTAGAAGATGAAATGCGAGCCAAATACCCTCATCTTTTTGATCAACTAGGTACACAATTTCGAGGACGAAATTTTTCAGAAGGGGGGGTAATGTAATACCCCGCTTCTTAAACCCGGTCTGATTTTGCGATTGAACCGGTTTAACCGTGCAGGAACCGAACCAGAGGGAGTTAGAGCGGGTTCCTTGTGGGCTATGATGGCAAGGGTGACCTTAAACACCGGCTGGCCTGATAAGTCTGAGCCAATGCCAGAAGAGACGGGAGTGCCCAAGCCGTGTACATGCACCTACCATAAGGCCATGTACGGATAAAGCAGGTATTATATCTGTATTTTAAGGTATATACGTATGCTACATCGTATGCCAGGGGTGGGGTTCGTGTTGAGGCCCGAACCCTGTCAAAATCCCAAGTTTTGGCCTCAGGTGGGCGGACAGGTGGGTGCACCCACCCACCTGAGTGACCCATCCATGTGCACTATTCACTTAATTAGGAATTGTATATATAGCTTTATGTTTTTCTTTTCTTTCCATTTATGTCACCCGTACGTTGGTGATGATAGTAAAGAGGAGAGAGAAAAGAAAGGGAAGAAGAAGGGAAGAGAAGGAAGAGGAAGAAAAGAGGGATTTCAGCGGCGCCGAAGCTCGATCTTCCCATTCCGGAGCCGGGAGGGTGATCTTCAACTCTAGATCTATGGTTAGAGGTAAGCAAAGTTGGGTTTTGTGAACATTCACCATATCCAAGCTTTAAACCCATGATTCGGGTATGGTTTCTTGAGATCTTGTAAATCCCCTTTGAAATGATGAATCTAAGGTTTAATAGATGATTTATGTGTTGATCTTGAAGGATTTGAAGAGATATTGACAAGGCGGAAGAAGCATTGTGAGTTTGAAGTGATTTGGAGGGTTTGAAGTCGTTCTTGAGCAAAGAAGGTAAGATGGTGTCCCATCACTTAAATCTAACTTAGATCTAGGTTAGAACCATCCTATAGGACCTTGAAGGTGTGAAGAATGGGTGGGGAAAAGCCCCATTTGATTCCCCAAAGAATGGAGAAAATGGGGAAGAAACAAGGTGTTTCCCGCTAAGACCGGTGGGCCCCTACCCGCCTGTGGGCACCCACCTGAGAAGGCAGGGGGGCCATCGGGCACAACCGGCAGGCCCAACCGGCGGGCCATCCTACCCGCCGGTCCTAGTAGGGGCCCCTGGCCCAACCAGTGGGTGGAACCGACGGGCCATACCGGCAGGCCCCTACCCGCCTGTCCCAACCGGTGGGTAGGACCAGTGGGCCAGACTGCCCACCTGTCTGACCCACCCGTGTGGCCCCGAGGGTGATCCTTATGTCTGATTGGACCCAAATCGGACGTGTGACCTTCTTTTGACGTTCTAAACACAATTTTATCATCGGATTTCATTAATTTTGATCCAAAAATGGTGAAGTACTAACCCGCTCAATTATGTTAGGTTCACCAAATCTTACCCGATTCGCATCGGATCTCACCCGTACCGAACGGGAATCCTTGTACACTACAGGTAAGTGGGGAGAGGAAGTTTGGTCTTGTTTCAAGGCATTGTTTGGCATTCATTTAATTATATCTAGTCTAGTCATGCCATCATGAATATGCTATGTAGATTAGTCATTCCTCACATTGTGATGCATATGTGCTATGTTTACTTTCTAAATGCCAATTGAATGAGGTGTTTATATGTTGAATGTGGACATCATGGTGCATGATGCATTGATAGACTAGATGCCGTAGTCGGCTTGGAAACGAGTGCATTGGTGGCCCGTGGAATGGGACACGGAGGCACTATGCAATCGTACTATTGTCATATAGGAGCATGCGGTATTAGGATTTTCACCATCCCGTGCTACGACCCTTCCCAACAGGGGTTAAGGTGTTGGGTTATCATTTGGGGGGAAGCAGTGGTCGCGGTCGTCGGGTCACTGTGGCGGTTAGACATAACGCCCGACGGGTCATGTAGGACAGTCGATAACCCCGGTGATACATTCAAGAGGGCCAATCGTACTGCTTTTAAATTGCTGGAGTCAGCACCTTTATTTTCAGTCATTTACATTTCCGTTGAGAGCCGGTGGACGGCATTGTCTTTACTTTTCCGAGTACTCACGGTGGGCCTTCTCCGACAGCCCTATGGGCGTATCGCGGGAGGGAGTTCGCGACTCGTACCCGGAGTATACGCGCAATGTGGTTGTAGTAGCACTAAAACCAAGGACTTAGTAATGTTGCTTAGGTGGATGTGATTAAAATGCATAGCATGGCATGTAGTGCATATGATGTGTTGTGATGTGTGGACTGCTGTGTGGTCCATCTTACCACTTACTGAGCTAGTGAGCTCATCCCACGTATACGCCCATTTTTAGATGATTTTGCAGGTCATACGTCTGAGGAGCACGGGGTGGGTCCCACTGTCGAGTTTCTTGAAGAGGACTGGTGGACCCCTGAGGAGTTAGAGCACGGCACTGACTGCTCATGCGAGAGTTGTGCTGCGGGACAGCAGTTCTGAGGCCAAGCTGAGCTCCACCTTTGAGGCCGTGCTGAGCTCCACTTCTGAGGCCGATCTGAGCTCTACTACGTGATGCCGAGCTGGGCTCAACCCTTGTTGCCGAGCTGAGCTCTAGCCTTGATACCGAGCCGAGCTGTTTACTCTGATTGTTTTGGTGGATTTCCTTATGTACTTGATATTTGAATTTTATTTTTTTTGTGTAAATATCATGCCTTCGGGCCCAAATGTATATAATTATTGTATCACTATCCGGGTATCAAGTATTATGGGATTATTCACAGATAAAACTTAGTCTTCCGCTGATCTAATGAGTTTATATTAGTTGTGTGTATGTTGTGGTGGAATACAATATCTGATGATCCTGGCAGGTTTGGGTTAACCGGTGTTAACTCGGTCACTGACCCGGTTCAGTGTGAACGGGGTGTGACAACTACTGTAACCTCGGCTTCTGTCGCTCCTATTTCCCCTCTAACTGATTTATCTATCACCGATGAACTCCCTTCTTCTATTTCTACCTCCTCCATCCCTAGCATGTGTCTTCCCACTTTTGTGGGCTCCTTCCCTTTATCAACCCTTGTTGGCCCGCCCTTTGGTACTCCCTTAACCCTGTTACCCTCCTCGAACACCATTCTCCACTTTGGGCCGCTATCCCAGGCCCAACACTGCTACCCTATTACCTCATCTTTAGCCCACCTCTCCACCCCAACCCATCCTCTATCCTTGGCCCATTAACTAGATCAAACTTCCTTGGGACATTCTTCCCTTCCTCCAAATCATTATTCTCCGTTCCACATCGTATCATCCTTGGCCCCCTCCTCTGAACCAAACCCATATAACCCTCCTCCTCTGCCCAACAGCCACTAGAGTCCTCCTGTTTCTTTCGACACCTTGACAACTCCGTAAGTTGCCTCCAGTAACAATTTCACTACCCCTCGAGATCCTCTCACCACCGATGTTGTTGCCACTTCCGACCAACAAGCTTCTCTCGAGCCTGCTGAAGCCCGTGCGCCTACCTCTCTATCTCTAACTCTACAAACTCCCCTTGTCCCTTCACATGTCACCCAAGCTAATGTCGTCTAGGTGGCTTCTGCGGTTCTACAAAACTTGAACTTCTTTGCTATTGCCACCACCTCTGGATTACCAGTCCCTCTCGCATCTGAAGACGATTCGCTTGAAGCTGCCACTCATACTCATACTATTCGTGATCCCCATTCTCCTGTTGTTAACTCCCAAGTTGTTGCCACCTCTCTTGGTCTTCAAACTCTGCAAGCTCCTCTCGCCCCTGCTACTGACCCCTATGGGTTGTCTAGCTCCATCGCTCATGAAGACGAAGGCCTTGTTACTGCTCCTAATACCTCTACAGCCAAACTATCCCCATCTCTCCTAGTAGCCACCACTGCTCTTCTAAGAGCCTCCCTCGTTCCTGCGATGAATGCCCTCCATGTCCAAGCCACCTCTGATAGTTTTGTCCTTATACTCGAAAATCCCCATATCTCCACTTTTTTATTAGAGATGCTCCCCTCCCCTCCAATTTAACCAATTGTTGCCCCTACCAGTTGATCACCCCTTCGACCAACTCCCTCCTTCGGCTACTCTATGCACCCCAGCCACCCACCTGTAAAAATCCCATTTGATTCCCAGAAATCTAAACTGTCACCAATGAAACCGAAGCCATCTTTTTCCTCAAAGGATAGCCCGAAGCCACATGCCCCTCTTGTCCATTCGTTGACCCAGAAGTCTAACCCTGCCCACCCTTCCTTCTCCAATTTGTGAATACCATCGTCGCAATAGAAGCTCTTTTACTATTGGCCAACGGCGTACTTCCTCTAGCTCTTCAGAGCTACTGAACCCATCTCCCTCTTCCTCCAAATGACCACTTGGACTAATTGGAATGTCCGAGGCCTTCACTCCTCGGCTAAGCATGCCTCCATTCGATCCATTAGTAAATCCACCCATGCCCCCCTCTGTTGTCTCTTGGGAACTAGAGTCCTTGAACACTATGCTTCCCGTATTGCCTCCTCCATTGCCCCTTCTTGGTCCATCTTTGCCAATTATGTCAATTGTCCCAATGGCCAGATATGGATCATATGGGACCCCTCCTCAATATCTCTTCCCTTGCTGCCTCCTCCCTACATATCCATCTCTCCATTTCTGATTCTTCGGGGCTAATAGTTACTTCCTCACTATTGTCTACGCCCTCAATCGTCCATCTGAGAGACTCCCCATGTGGAATGATCTCCGATCCCTCTCCTCGTCTGTCGGCTCCATGCCTTGGGGTATTTCTGGTGACTTCAATGTCGACAAATTCAATCACGAAAAAGTTGGAGCCCCAATTGACCACCTCTATTGAGGGCTTCAATGAGTGCCTTATGGACATTGGCATAAATGATCTCTATTGGTCCGGTGCCAAGCTCACCTGGAATAATCGCCAGGGCGGCAACGACCGTGTTGCGTGCAAACTCGACAGGGTTTTGTGAATAAAGCTTGGCTTAACTCTTTCCCTTCCTCCCATGCCACTTTTGACCCTCCCATCATCTCTGACCACTGTCCCATCTCTCTCCTCGTTCATCCTTCCACCTCCTTTGGTCCCAAGCCCTTCAGATTCTTCGACATGTGTCATGTGGTCCCTCCGTTAGGATTTCCTCCCCCTTGTCCGTGAGGTATAAAGCATCCCCATGTATGCCTTCTCCCCTCTCATTTCCTTCTCCAGGAAGCTTAAGAATGTGAAGGCTACCCTTAAGCTAAGGAATACCAGGTGCTTTAGTAACATCTCTGATAGGTTTCCTCCTACAAGTCTAGACTGGAAGCTACCGAGCTAGACTCTAGCTCGATCCGCTCAATCCGACCATTGCCGATGAGGAAAAGTCTTATCTCCCTTAAGTTATCCCTTCTTTTAACTTAAGAAGGAAGTTTCCTCAAGCAGAAATCTCCTATCAAGTGGTTGGAGCTTGGAGACTCTAACACTGCTTTTTTCCCCCGCTCCGTCAAAGGTCGAACCAATGCCAATTCCATCTCCCTTCTCACCTCAAAAAATGGATCCTCGCTTCGCAACCCTAAGGACATTAAATCTGAGGCTTCTTCCTTCTTCTCTGATCTATTCAATCCCCATCTCCCTCTTATCCCCCCTCTCCACCCCTCTTTGATCAACAAATTCATCCCTGACCACCTTCTCCCCCCTCCAATCCATCCCTTCTGATGAGGAAATCAACTCTGTTGTCCTCTCTCGTAAGGCCAACAAATCTCCTGGGGCTGACGAGTTCAGCATGGGTTTCTTCACCTCCTGCTGGGCCATCATCAAGTATGACCTTATCAGGGCTATCAAGAGCTTCTTTTTCGATCCCAGCCAAATCCATGGTGTTAATCACACTTTCCTTTGCCTTATCCCTAATTCTGAAGGGGCCTCATCTATACAGGACTTTAGACCCATTTCCCTTTGTAATTTAGTTTACAAATTCATTGCCAAAATCCTCTCTTCGCATCCAGAAAGTCATCGACTCCCTTGTCAGCTAAAATCAGACTACCTTCATTTCTAGAAGGAGCATTGCTAATAACATGGTTCAAGATCTCGGCGCCAAGATCTCACTAATATCTCGTTTTTTTCAAAAAGGCAAGACGAGATAAATAGCGAGATACAAATTACACAAGAACTCGACCGAGATCTCAAGATCTTGCCAAATCTGGCTACATCTCGCCAATATCTCGCCAAATCTCGCCTCTCTACTTTGTTGAAGAAAAAAAATCAAGGAGCAAGGCTTTTGGTGCTTTTGCTTGACGATCTCCACTCCTACACTCATTGAAGCTTAAAGAGTAGAGAATATTACCTTCTCATCCACATTTGGAGTTAATTTTCTTATATATGATGTCTTTTAAATTCTTATGATTATGATGTGTCATGTGTTGATTGTGGAATGTGGATTATGGAATAGAGCATACTAGCCTAAGGTCCGAAGAGTCAAAGGCTACTTACATAGGGTACGAAGTTAAAGTATAATTTTAGGTTTGATTTTAAAAAACTGATGTTTCTATTGTATTTAGAAGGCCTAAAATAGGGTAATACCAACTTTCAGGGGGCTACAATGACCATATAGCCACTGAGACCAACCACCGAGTCGATCGGGAAAAAATACATGATCTGGGTGAGATCTCCGCTAGATATGGCGAGATCTCTCGTTTTTGGATTAGCGAGATGGGGGCGAGAGCGAGATCTTCTACGTTGATTGTTGATATCATCCTGCGCCACAAAACTGTCCGTGGCTTTGAGTGCAAATCCCATGGTTCGGCGGCTCTCCTCAAAATTGATATCTATAAGGCTTTTGACTCTATCCGATGGATCCATGCCAGCATTTCCACCCCCCATTTCTCTGTTTTTGTCTATGGTAGTCCTGTTGGCTATTTCTCGTCATCGATAGGAATCTGCCAAGGCTACCCCCTCTCTCCCTTCCTTTTCTCCCTTGGCCAAGAAGTCCTTTCTAAATCCATTCAATCCTCCACTGACCTTCACCTCATCTCCCCCATTCCCAAATGCAAATCCCTTTCCCTTACCCATCTGGATTTTGCAGATGATCTCATGATCTTTTTGAAAGTCAACCCCACTTCCATTTTTTCCATCATGTCTTCCCTTTGCCTTTTTGAGAGCCTTTCGGGCCTTAGGATTAATCTTCTTAAATCCCATCTTTTCACTTCTGGATCCCCGAGGCTATAAAAGCCCGCCTCCTTGATATCACAGGATTCTCCCTTGGCTCTCTTCCTGTCATATTTCTTAGCCTTCCTCTCACTCCTACCAAGCTTTTGTCACTGCACCCCCATCATTGATCACTTGCAGAAGAGACTCCAGCTTTGGAAAAACAAGGTATTGTTCTATACGGATTGCCTTGAGCTCTCCAAATCCGTGCTCCAATCTATGTACCTTTATTGGTCGAGTATCTTTATCCTCCCTCCCCCAACCATCAAAGCCATTGAGTCTCTCATTAGCTCATTTCTTTGGAAAGGATCTGATTCTATCAAGTTTCTCCATCCCTCCAATTGGAGTTATGTCTCTCTCCCCAAAGCTGAAGGAGGTCTCGCCTTAGGCGCATCAAAGACATGAACTCGGCAAGTATCCTAAAGCTGATCTGAAGAATTTCCTCCAAGAAGAATAGTATCTCGGTCTCCTGGGATTACTCCCATCTCCTGAAATCGAATTCCATTTGGTCCACCGTTCCAGGTCTGGGTTCCTCCTAGGCTGGCGAGGCATCCTCAGATAAAGGCCAATAGTGTTTGAGGCTATCACTTATTCTATTAAAATGGTGCCTCTACTTCCCTTTGTCTTGACCCTTAGCATCCTTCGGGGGTCCTCCATCTTATCAGTCTCAGGACTATTTACTCCTTGGGATTGCATAAGTTGGCTCCTATATCCTCTGTCCTCCTTCATGATGGATGGGCTCCCTCCCCCCTCCTCTAGCTAGCATCTAGACCTCTCTTCCCTCTCTTCCCCCCGGATATAGAGAGAGGGAGGATTCCATTCTTTGGAATCCTTCTCCTTCCAAGATGTTCAGCTTCTCCTTTGCCTGGAACTTTGCTAGGTCTAAAGCCCATCCCGCCCTATGGCGCAAAGTCCTCTAGTTCAAAGGCAATATTCCTCGCCACAGCTTCACAAACTGGCGGTCCCTCACTAACTACCTCCCTATGCAGTCTTTCCTCATCTATTGCCACATTTAGATCTCCCCTGATTGCTGCCTTTGCTGGAGAGGAGCTGAGGATGTCGATCATCTTTTCTTCTCCTGCCCTTTCTCCTCTAATTGGAAGAAATTTATTTCTCGATGTTGGCCCTCTAGTAGAAGAATCCTCCCTCTTAGTAGGGAATGGCTTTGGATTGATATGACCTATCATGGGCCCACCATTTGTGATACCACCAGTAAGCTTACTTTTTGTGCCATCATCAACCACCTGTGGATGCAGAGGAACCTTCATAGATGAACGTCCAACTCCCACACTTTTGACAGGATTTGGAATGCCATCTTTTTCGATGTTTCCATCAAACTTGCTGCTCTCCCACACCGGTCGGTTGCCAACACCCCAAGGAATAGACTTATTGTTGCTTCGTGGGGCCCCATCTATCATCCTTTCCCCCACCCCCACCCCCACCCCC